>NC_135889.1:1805942-2040824 GCF_964194155.1 Cetorhinus maximus | reverse complement strand
GCCCGTGTGATTTTCGGCTCGGCGCACAGGCCCAACGGGCAGGCGGTGGGAGGTTTTTTAACAAACTTCATCCACTGGCGGGATGTGTGGGCTCAGAGGGGCTGTTCATGTTTTTTTTCTGAAGTATTTAATGCAGAAGGTGTTTTAAACTTGCCTGTGTGATTGTTAGCAGTTCAGGTCGATTTCGAATAGCTTTCTCTATCCTTTGAAGCTTCAGCTCAGCAGTTTGCAGACAGGAATCTTTATCGGGCCTGCAGCTTTCCGGAGGCCTCCATTTAGCCTGGGTATGGGTTCTGACATCTCCACTGGAGGCAGCTCCTGTGAGGAGGAAGGGAGGGATAGAATAAGGAGGAGGCCAGGAGTGGACAATCAGCCTCCAGGTGAGCCACCTTTGGGAGGCCAGGCGCAGGCACAAGGGGCACAGGGCCAAGGGGTTGTCCAAGGTGGAAGGGGCCACAGAAGACGCCACTATCCTGCTGCCAGGGTTTACAGGCAATGAAACAGCTACCTCAACATGACTGAGGAGCAGTGCCCAAGGAGGCTCCGACTGTCAAGGGAAACAGTCAACTATATCTGCAGATGATTGGCCCTGAGATCTTCCCTAACTGTGTGGGTGGACACCCCATGCCAGCGGCTCTGAAGGTCACAGTTGCCCTTGACTTCTAGGCCTCCTGCTCCTTCCAGGGGCCGGTGGGTGATCTTTGCGGTGTCTCCCAATCAGCTGTCCACAGTTGTGTCCAGCAGGTTACAGACGCTCTGTTCAGACGGGCATTGACCTTCACCCACTTCCGCTGGGAGTGAGCCAGAGTCTTTGCGGCCATTGCTGGCTTCCCCCGCGTCCAGGGTGCTATAGACTGTACATATGTGGCCATCAAGGCGCCAGCGGGTGAGCCCGGTGCCTTCATCTGAGAACCGAAGGGCACAGTGGCCCCCCCGCTGGCTTATCCTGCAACCTGCCCCCTCCTCTTCCTCCTCCTCCTGTGCTCTGAGAGTTGCCTCTCTCACTCCCCGAGTGGCCATGGTGTACTGCCTCAATGAGGCTGCCTGGCTCCCCATTGGAACCGGCGTTCTGAACACACCCACCTCCATGACGATTTTCCCATTGTCCACAGGAGTCGCTAACCCGCTGGGTGGGGCCGCCCGCGCAAAATAGCGGCGCGGCCCGTTTCGGCGGCAGCAGTCGGCTGCCCACCCACCCTTCAAGGGCAAAATTCTGGCCAGTGATTTCCAGTGTAAATACGGTTGATTCCAGTGTATATACAGCTGATTCCAGTGTGAATACGGCTGATTTCCAGTGTAAGTACGGCTGATTCCAGTGTAAATACGGCTGATTTCCAGTGTAAATACGGCTGATTTCCAGTGTAAATACTGCTGATTCCAGTGTGAATATGGCTGATTTCCATTGTAAATACGGCTGATACCAGTGTAAATACGGATGATTTCCAGTGTAAATATGGCTGATTCCAGTGTAAATACTGCTGGTTTCCACTGTAAATACGGCTGAATACATTGTAAATACTGCTGATTCCAGTGTAAATACTGCTGATTTCCACTGTAAATACAGCTGAATACATTGTAAACATTGCTGATTTCAAGTGTAAATATGGCTGGTTTCCAGTGTAAATGTGGCTGATTCCAGTGTAAATACGGTTGATTCCAGTGTAAATACTGCTTATTTCCACTGTAAATACGGCTGAATACACTGTAAACACTGCTGATTTCAAGTGTAAATATGGCTGGTTTCCAGTGTAAATGTGGCTGATTCCAGTGTAAATATGGCTGATTCCAGTGTAAATACGGCTGATTCCAGTGTAAATACTGCTGATTTCCAGTGTAAATACGGCTGATTCCAGTGTAAATATGGCTGATTTACAGTGTACATACTGCTGATTCCAGTGTAAATACTGCTGATTTCCACTGTAAATATGGCTGAATACAGGGTAAATACGGCTGATTTCCAGTGTAAATACAGCTGATTCCAGTGTAAAAACTGCTGATTTCCGCTGTAAATACTGCTGATTTCCACTGTAAATACGGCTGAATACATTGTAAACACTGCTGATTTCAAGTGTAAATATGGCTGGTTTCCAGTGTAAATGTGGCTGATTCCAGTGTAAATATGGCTGATTCCAGTGTAAATACGGCTGATTCCAGTGTAAATACAGCTGATTTCCAGTGTAAATACGGCTGATTCCAGTGTAAATACGGCTGATTTACAGTATAAATTTGACTGATTCCAGTGTGAATACGGCTGATTTCCAGTGTAAGTATGGCTGATTCCAGTGTAAATACGGCTGATTTCCAGTTTAAGTACAGCAGATTCCAGTGTAAATACAGCTGATTTCCAGTGTACATATGGCTGATTCTAGTGCAAATACGGCTGATTTCCAGTGTAAATACGGCTGATTCCACTTTAAATATGGCTGATTTCCAGTATAAATATGGCTGATTCCAGTGTGAATATGGCTGATATCCAGTGTAAGTACGGCTGATTCCAGTGTGAATACGGCTGATTTCCAGAGTAAGTTTGGCTGATTCCTGTGTAAATACGGCTGATTTCCAGTGTAACTACGACTGATTCCACTGTAAATACAGCTGATTTCCAGTGTAAATATGGCTGATTTCCACTGTAAATACGGCTGATTTCCAGTGTAAATACGGCTGATTTCCAGTGTAAATGCGGCTGATTCCAGTGTCAATATGGCAGAGTCCAGTGTAAATACGGCTGATTCCAGTGTGAATATGGCTGATTTCCAGTGTAAGTACGGCTGATTCCAGTGTAAATACGGCTGATACCGGTGTAAATACTGCTGATTTCCACTGTAAATATGGCCGAATACAGGGTAAATATGGCTGATTTCCAGTGTAAATATGGCTGATTTCCAGTGTAAATATAGTTGATTCCAGTGTAAATACGGCTGATTCCAGTGTAAATATGGCTGATTCCAGTGTAAATACCGCTGATTCCAGTGTAAATACTGCTGATTTCCATTGTAAATACGGCTGATTTCCAGTGTAAATGCGGCTGATTCCAGTGTAAATATGGCTGAGTCCAGTGTAAATACGGCTGATTCCAGTGTGAATATGGCTGATTTCCAGTGTAAGTACGGCTGACTCCAGTGTAAATACGGCTGATTTCCAGTGTAAATACGGCTGATACCAGTGTAAATACGGCTGATTTCCAGTGTAAATACGACTGATTCAGTGTGAATATGGCTGATTTCCAGTGTAAATACGACTGATTCCAGTGTAAATACGGCTGATTTCCAGTGTAGATACGGCTGATTTCCAATGTAAATACGGCTGATTCCAGTGTAAATACGGCTGATTTCCAGTGTATATACGGCTGCTTCCAGTGTAAATACGGCTGATGTCCAGTTTAAACATGGCTGATTTCCAGTGTAAATATGGCTGATTTCCAGTGTATATACGGCTGCTTCCAGTGTAAATATGGCTGATGTCCAGTTTAAACATGGCTGATTTCCAGTGTAAATACAGCTGATTCCTGTGTAAATACGGCTGATTTCCAGTGTAAATACGGCTGATTTCCATTGTAAATAGGGCTGATTCCAGTGTAAATACGGCTGATTTCCAGTGTAAATACGGCTGATTTCCAGTGTAAGTATGGCTGATTCCAGTGTAAATACGGCTGATTTCCAGTGTAAATACGGCTGATACCAGTGTAAATACGACTGATTCCAGTATGAATACGACTGATTCCAGTGTAAATACGGCTGATTTCCAGTGTAAACACGGCTGATTCCAGTGTAGATACGGCTGATTTCCAATGTAAATACGGCTGATTCCAGTGTAAATACGGCTGATTTCCAGTGTATATATGGCTGCTTCCAGTGTAAATACGGCTGATGTCCAGTTTAAACATGGCTGATTTCCAGTGTAAATACAGCTGATTCCTGTGTAAATACGTCTGATTTCCAGTGTAAATACGGCTGATTTCCATTGTAAATAGGGCTGATTCCAGTGTAAATACGGCTGATTTCCAGTGTATATACGTCTGCTTCCAGTGTAAATACGGCTGATTTCCAGTGTAAATACGGCTGATTTCCAGTGTAAATACAGCTGATTCCAGTGTAAATATGGCTGATTCCAGTGTAAATACGGCTGATTCCAGTGTAAATACGGCTGATTCCAGTGTAAATACGGCTGATTTCCAGTGTATATACGTCTGCTTCCAGTGTAAATACGGCTGATTTCCAGTGTAAATACGGCTGATTTCCAGTGTAAATACAGCTGATTCCAGTGTAAATACGGCTGATTCCAGTGTAAATACGGCTGATTCCAGTGTAAATACGGCTGACCGCCACCTGCGATTGGCAGCGCTCTGCAATTTAATGCGGGCGAGTCAATGAAGGCCCACCCAGTGTGATCCGTGTGTGGCAGCGCTGCCTGTGCGGGCTGGGGGAAGGGGGGAGGGAGGAGCAGGCATGTGCGGTCTGGGGGAGGTGGGGAGGAGGGAGGTGTGAGGGGGGAGGAGGAGGGGTAGGAGGTAGGGAGGTTGAGGAAGGGGGAGGAGGCAGAGGAGGGGGAGGGGGAGGGGGTAGGAGGGCATACAGAATAACCTCCCTGCCTCGGGGAGATGGAGAGTTTTCAAAAATAATAACAAGAGCAGAATAATGTAATGAAACAATCCCCCTCTTGTGCCTCTGTCACGTGAGCAGGGACATCATTTTAATTAAAAAATAAAGCTTTTATTTTATTTTTATTTGCTTTTGATGAGGTTTTCAAAAAAATACAAAGGCCACTAGGCCTTTTTGCCTCCCCACTAACTGTAAGGTTGGACAGGCAGTGAAAAATTAAAGTCAATTGTTAACTCAATGGCCTTAATCGGCCTTTTAATTGTTGGCGGGCACCCTGCCAACACCAGCTCGGGGCCGCTGACCAAGCTATCATGTGACTGCGCGTTAACATCGGCACGCTCACTGACATCATTGCGCATCATTTCACTCTCGGTTGGATCAGGCACTCGCCCACCCGCCATGCCAAAATGTTATAGAAATTGCTGAGGCTTATTTTGTGCCCTGGTTAAATTGTCATGACCTTTTGCGCTGATTCTGTGAAAACTCTGCCGATAGTGCCTGCTGCTCACTAACATAATGGCACGAGGAATTGGAGCAGGGGTGGGTCATACAGACCCTTACTGCTACTCTGTCATTCAACAAGATCATGGCTGATCTTCCATTCAACCTCACTTTCCCATCTGCTCCCCAAATCCCTTGGTATCCCAAAAAACCAAAAGTATATCAAGCTCAGACTTGAATACGCTCATTGACTGAGCATCTCTGGGGTTGAGAACCTCCCAAAAACACTCACCAAAATCCTCTTTGAAAAATTATTAGCCAATTTTTAGCTGAAACTATTAGAAATTCTCATTGAGTTAAATCTTGCTGATTTATTACAGATTTCAAAAGAAAACTGAAGAGTGAACGGAGACATCAGGATAGAGGGAAGAGATAAACAGGAAGGAAATTCCACCTGGATTAAACTGATAACTTTAAAACATTGTTTCACATTTAATTATAAGTAATTTGCTGTTTAAATGTTAGTCAGTTACACTGTAGCTTATTATACTGATGTTCATGATATTCTCACTGCTCGATAATGTGTCAATTAACTAAATCATATGATATATTCCATACAATTTGTCGCTGTGAAGCTGAATAATAAACAGAATATTGTATTTTTCTCCAACTGGGGCTCTTTCAGTTCAACAACACAGAAACAACTCACACATATCGGAATGGATTTTCCCTTTCGAGTCAGGGACCACAAGTCAGGCCATTTCCCAACATCCACTATGGCCATAACCAATGAGCCATATAACAACAGTGGCAAGCCTTTGAAATGCTCCCGAAACTGACACAATAAGCAAAGAGGCGTTGAAAATCTGCTTTGAAAGAAACTTCTAAATGTACGACATCATAAAAGTGTTGATCACCTACATAATAGCATCATAATACCGTATTATCAATAAATAAAGGTTTAATCCTCTTAACATCTCTTAATTGTGTCCAAATAAACAAACAAGCATTGAAAAACCACGTCAAAGAAATCATAATTTATTACAACCTCTCAAAGCTGTCAATAAAACAAAGCTAGCACTCCCCACTTTAAGCTGTGTAAACAGATTCCTGCTGAGCTAAGGCCATTAACCATTTTGGAGTTCAGCCAAGCATTCACAAAGTAACTGCCTGGGAAAATACAGATGTCTGTCCATCTGTTCAACTTGCTTTTGCTGATGCATTTGCCAGATGGCCATATTATATGAACAAATGAACAAGGAGCAGGAGTAGGCCACTCAGCCCCTTGATCCTGCTCTGACATTTAATTAGGAAATTGATGATCTGATAGTAATCTGAAATCTGCATCACACCTACCCCCAATATCTTATCACCCCTTTGCTTACCAATAAACTATCCACCTCTGCCACAAAAATGTTCAAAGACTCTGCTTCCACCACCTTTTCAGGAAGAGAGTTCCAAAGACGTACGACGTTTTGAGTGAAAATATTTCATCTCATGTCTGTTTTAAATGGGTGACCCCTTATTTTTAAACAGCGACCCCTATTTCTAGATTTTCCCACAAGAGGAAACATCCTCTCCACACCCACCCTGTCCAAGACCCCTCAGGATCTTTTATGTTTCAATCAAGCCACCTCTAACTTGGCTGAGTTACAAGACTGACTAATGGACTAAGCCCTGTGGACAATGCTGATTATTAATAGTACTAATTAACACTGCTGCTTTTGTTTTCTGAAAGGAGAATGGGTTACTGCTTTAGTGGTATGAAGACAGATACAAATTACTATTTTACATTCAGTAAAGAGGGACAGTTGTAAAACTTTTGGTTGGAATTTTCCCAGAATTGCAGTGTGTGTGTTAGTGGGCGGGTAAAATGAGGTCCTACCAGCTGATGAACGTGGTGGGTTTTTACACTGTACCTTCCCGAGCCCATCTCATTATATATTCACTGCCGCGAAACACGCCATGGCCCATTCGCCCGCCCGCCATCACCCCGCTGTTGCATCTCGCCGGTCGCCATCTTTAAAAGGCAGCGGCCAGCAAAGCGCTCATCACCACCAGCTCACCACCGCTGCCCGAGAGACATGGCCAGCAGAGGAAAAAATACTGCAGCCCCCACCCCCACTTCAACAATGGGTCCCTCGAGCGACTGCTGGATGCCATGGAGGCCCAACGGCATGTGCTGTATCCCCGCTCTGGTCGCAGGATGGGCAGCAACGTCACCAACCTGGCTTGGGAGGCGGTGGCAGTGCCGGTCAGCTCCCCCAGACTTATCTGGGAGTCAAGCTTTCCAGCGCGTTCCGGGCCAACCTGCGGCAGGTCCTCCCACAAACCTCCACGAGCATCCTCGCTGGACGGGTCCGGAGAGAACAGGGCAGTGTAATATTCTTGCGTAATGGCCCTGACGCCCCCCGGATCTGAGACAAGGGATCCATCGTTACCCAGCAGCGTAAGGAGCTGCTGACGGACCCTGTGCCTTTATTCCAGCGAGTAGGAGAAGGGGGAACCACGGTCCAGGTCCCAGAGTAACCGGATACCTCACCTCACAAACTAACCCCAAGACCCGACGAGTTGCAGGTCCTGCAGCGTGTCCTTCCGCTCATCGTACACTGACCGCAGGGCCGGGTCCGCGTTGGGCTGATGGAGACGTGTCTCCAGGTCCCGCAGCGTGTCCTTCCTCACATCGTACACTGACCGCAGGGCCGGGTCCACATCGGGCTAACAGAGACGTGTCTCCAGGTCCCGCAGCGCGCCCTTCCTCACATCGTACACTGACCGCAGGGCCGGGTCCACCTTGGGCTGATGGAGACGTGTCTCTAGGCTGAGCACCTCCTTCTCCAACTCCTCGACCCTGGATTTCCGCCTCTTTGTCGATCCCCTCACGTACTCCTGACAGAAAACTCGGACATGAGTCTTGCCCACGTCCCACCCGAGCCTCAAGGAGGGGAAGCCTCCCGGCTTCCTTCTCCAGCCGGCCCAGAAACGATGAAACGAGTCCAGGAACCGCTCGTCCTCCAGCAGCAGGTTGTTAAAGGGCCAGTACACGGACCCCGTCCGTGTGCAGAACGAAGTGAGCTCCGCCCACACCAAACGGTGGTCCGTGCATGGCACCTGCTGCACAGAAGCCGCCGGAACGCAGGACATGTGCCCTTCGAAACGTAAAGACGGTCAAGTCTGGACGCTCCGACTCCAGGTAACACGAACATGAAAACGCTGGAATCGGGATGGAGATGTCGCCAGACGTCCACCAATTCGAAGGCCCTGACCAGGTCCCGTAACTTACTCACACCGAGCGTGCGGTGCTGGGCACTGTGACGGTCCCGGGCCTCGAGGGTACAGTTAAAATCCCCACCCGAGGACGATGCACTCGCCCGCGTCGATGGAGCCAAGATGAGTGGACACTTCCTCAGAGAGTCTTGCTTGCTGCTGCGCGCCCAGGGGAGCGTACACACTCACAAAGTGAAGCGCCGCCACCCCCAGTCGCACAGTCAGGTGCAGCAACCGGCCTGGCACCGGCTCCTTGACCCCCAAGATCTCCGGCTGAAAATGCGGGGCCAACAAGGTAGCCACCCCGCCAGAATTGGAGGCTGGGTGACTCAGGTAGACCCCCCCCCCCCTCGCCACTCCAGGAGCAACGTAGCTTCGTCTCCCGGAACGGTCTGGCTTTCCTGCAGGAAGTTCACCGCATACTTCCCGTCCCGGAGGACCGGGAGGTTCCGGAACCTGCGCTGTGCGTCCCTGCTGCTGCTGTGGGTGTTGAGGCTGGTTACGGTTGTCTTCATTGTCAGGAGCATGTGCTACCTTCACCCAGAATAAATAAAAGAAGGAGGGGGCTATTTTAAGTCTTCCTCTCCTTCAGGAGTCCAGTGAGGAATGTATGGATCCTCCGCCAGGCGTTCCGGTCCAACTCAGGGGCCTTGACGGCCTCATGGACAGACCAGAACACCAGCGGAAAAGAAATACCACCGGTCCATGGCCAACTGGACCCTGTCTCGGGGACTGTGATTACTCGCTAGAACATCCCGGAGTTCCCCGATGGGGATGAGGGGAGAGTCGACAGGGGGCACCAAAGCCCCCGTCACCTTACCTGGCTCCAACGACTTGAGGGCATCGGTGGTGCCCGCTATCGACACCCCAACCTCCTCCGGGTCGTCGCCTCCGGCTTCTGACCCCTCCCGCACATTGAGTGCGGGAGTTGTTTCGGAGCAGCCAGTCCGTCTCTGCCTCAATCCCACCCCCAGAATCTGGTCTCCTTTTCGGTTTCTGGGTCAGAGTGTGGCAGGGGCTCGGAGTGCCGCTCTGCCTCAGGCACCGGGTCACCAGGCGAATCTGGAAAGAGTTCCAGGCCCAGAACAGCCGCGTCCGGTGCCAAAGGCTGTGCCAGAGAGGGGAAGCCCCCCTCACCAGCGCCACCCAATGGCCCAGTTATAGAGGCCATGAAGGGAGTGCTGCAGTCCCCTAGCGGGCCAGGTGGCATCGCGGGTGTACAAGGTGGTCTAGGGTTGGGCACCACTACAAGGGCGATACCCTCATCGACCCCCGAGGGGCCCTGCTCAGGGGCTGCAGCGAGGGGACGGGGGCTTCAGCATCCCCCAGAGGGCAGAGCGAGGACTTACGGGGCAGAGACGCCACCATTACTTCACTGGGGGAGGGGACACATCCGACCTCGCGAGATGTGGGGTTGCCCCTCCCAGGGGTGGCGTCTCTTCCGGGGTAGAATGGGAGCGGGGGAAGCCTCCATCTGCGAGGCTCCCGCCACCTGGTCCAGCCCCTCCCAGACTCTCCGCCCTCTGGGGTTTGGGCAGGTCCACCCTTTTTAATAACACCACCAGCTCGGGGTCATGACCCCACCGACCCCGGACCCAGGGACCCCCACGGGGGCGATGCCACGCAGGGACCTCAAGTCCACATTCCCGCCTACCCCCAATAACCCTTCACCCCCTTGTTTATGAAGAATCTATCCACCTCTGCCTGAAAGATATTCAAAGGCTTTGCCTCAACCACCTTTTGAGGAAGAGAGTTCCAAATTCCCACAGCCCTTAAGAGAAAAACAATCCTCTTCTCCGTCTTAAATGGGCGACCTCTTATTTTTAAGCAGTGACCCCTAGTTCTAGATTCTCCCACAAGAGGAAAGATCCTCTCCACATCCACCCTCTCAAGACCCCTCAGGATCTTAAAGGATTTGATCAAGTCGTCTCTTACTCTTCTAAACTCCAGTGGATACAATCCTAAACTTTCCAGCCTTTCCTCATAAGACAAATCACCCATTCCTGATATTAGTCTGGTAAACCTTCTCTGGACTGCTTCTAAAGCATTTACACCCTTCCTTAAATAAGGAAACCTGTACTGTACACAATACTGCAGATGTGATCTTACCAGTGCCCTGCATAACTGCATAACATAACCTCCCTACTTTAATATTTATTTCCCTCACAATAACTATTAACAGTCTATTAGCTTTCCTAATTATTTTTTGCACCTGCACACTAACCTTTTGTAATTCATGCACTAGGACACCCAGATCCCTCTGAATCTCAGAGCTCTGCAATCTCTCGCCATTTAGGTGATACCCTTCCGTATAATTTGTCCTGTCACAATGGACAATTTCACATTTTTCCACATTATACTCCATTTGCCAAATCTCTGTCCACTCACCTAACCTATCTATATCTTTTTGTAGCCTCCTTAATATCCTCTTCACAACTTACTTTCCTACCTATCTTTGTGTCATCAGCAAATTTGGCAACTATCCCGTCCATCCCTTCATCCAAGTCATTTATATAAATTGTAAACAGTTGAGGTCCCAGCACTGATCCCTGTGACACACCACTCGTTACATCCTGAAAACCAGAAAAAGACCCATTTATGCCAACTCTCTGCTTCTTGTTAGCCAGCCAATCTTCTATCCATGCCAATATATTAGCCCCTACACCATGAGCTTTTAATTGCCACAATAACTTTTGATGTGGCACCTTATCAAATGCCATCTGGAAATCTAAATATAGTACATCCACTGGTTTCCCTTAATCCAAGCACATGTGACTCCTTCAAAGAACTCCAATAGATTGGTTAAACATGATTTCCCTTTCACAATACATGTTGGCTCTGCCTGATTACCTTGAATTTATCTAAGTGCCCTGCTATAATATGTTTAATAATATCTTCTAACATTTTCCCTCTGACAGATGTTAATCTAACTGGCCTATAGTTTCCTGCTTTCTGACTCCTTCCTTTTTTGAATAAAGGAGATACATTCGCTATTTTCCAATCTAATAGAACCTCCCCCGAATCTAGTGATTTTTGGTAAATTAAAACCAAGACATCAACTATCTCACTAGCCACTTCTTTTAAGACCCTAGGATGAAATCCATCAGGGCCCAGGGCCTTGGCAACTCACAGTTCCAAGGGTTTGCTAAGTACCACTTCACTGGTGATTATAATTTTCTTGAATTCCTCCCTCCCTTCCAGTTCTTGATTTACAGCTATTTCTGGGAGGTTACCTGTATCGTCTATAGTGAAGCCCAATGCAAAATGCCTGTTCAATTCATCGACCATCTCCTTATTTTCCATTATTAATTCCCCAAACTCACTTTCTATAGGGCCAACACTCACTTTGTTAATTCTTATCTTTTTTAAATAGCTGTTGAAACTCTTACTATCTGTTTTGGTATGACTAGCTAGCTTTCTCTTGCACTCTAATTTTGCCCCTCCTTAATTATCTTTGATGTTTTTTATATTCTGTCCAATCTTCTGACCTGCTACCCAGCTTTACGTAAGTATATGCTTTTTTGTTAGGTTTGAAACTATCTTTAACTTTTCTAGGTAACCACAGATGGTGGGTCCTCCCCTCGAAATTATTGTTTTTTGTTGGAGTGTATCCATTCTATGTATTCTGAAATATTCCCTTCTAATGTTCCCAACTGCATCTCAACTGACCTACCCCTTAACCTAAATTGCCAGTTCACTTTAACTAGCTCTGAATTTATGCCTTTTTAATTGCCCTTATTTAAGTTTAAAATGCTAGTCTTAGACCCACTCTCCTCTCCCTCAAACTGAATGTAAGATTCAATCATATTCTGGTCACTGCTACCTTGAGGTGCCTTCACTATGAGGTCGTTAATTAATCCAATCTCATTGCACAATACCAGGGCTAGTGTAGCCTGTTCTTTGGATGGCTCCAGAATGTGCTGATCTTAGAAATTATACTGAAAACATTACATGAATTTGTCATCAATGCTACCTTTGCCCATCTGATCACCCCAGTCAATATGTAGATTAAAATCCCCCATGATAATCGCTGTGCCTTTCTGAGATGCTCCCACTCTTTCTTCTTTGATATCCTATCCTACTGTGTGGTTACTGTTAGGACGTCTGTACACCACTCCCACAAGTGACTTCTGGTATTTATGATTTCTCATGTCTAACTAAATCACTTCTATATGCTGGTTTACTGAACTAAGGACATCCCTCCCTATTGTGCTAATGTCATCTTAAGTAACAGAGCCACTCCTCCACCCTTTCCTAACTTCCTGTCCTCCCTAAACATCACATACCCTTCAATAATCAGATCCCAATATTTACCACCCTGCAGCCATGTCTCTGTAATGGTGATTAGATTGTGCTTATTAGTCTCTGTTTGCACTATCAATGAATCTGTTTTCTTTTGAATGCCATGTGAATTCAGATACAGAGCCTTAAGTTTTGTCCTTTTACTATTTTTGTAACCTCTAGTCTTATCTGTTGGTTTAATCTTAGTTTTATACTCTCTGTCCCTTCCTGTTACAGTATATTTATTACTTCCCATATTAATACCTCCCTCTCTTATCTCATCTCTACTCTCTGATTTACCACATCTTCTCACATTTGACCCCTTGCCCCCACTATTTAAATTAAAACCCTTCCTACTTCCCTAGTTATGTGATTCGCAAGAACACTCATCCCAGCATGGTTCAGGTGTACACCACCTCAATGGTACAGCCCTCACTATCCCCAGTGCTGGTGCCAGTGCCCCACAAACCAGAATCCACTTCTCCCACACCAGTCTTTGAGCCATGTATTCAGCTCTCTAATTTTATTTAGCCAGTGCCAATTTGCACGTGGTTCAGGTAATAATCCAGAAGTTATAACCTTTAAGGTTATGCTTTTTAATTTAGTGCCAAGTTCCTCATACTCTCTATACACAACCTTTCTCCTAGTTCTACTATTTTCCTAGTTCTACCTACATGGACCATGACAACTGGATCCTTCCCCTCCCACTGCAAGTTCATCTCCACCCTGAGCAGATGTCCCAAACCCTGGCACCAGGCAGGCAACACAGCCGTCTGGACTCTCATTCTTTGCTGCAGAGAACAGTGTCAATCCCCTTCACTACTCCAACTACATTCCTCTTTGGACCCCACACTGGAATGGCTTCCTGTACCATGGTGTCATGGTCACTTTGCTCATCCATCCTGCAGCCCCCACTCTCACCCAAACAAGCTGAGTGAACCTCAAACCTGTTGGACAATTACAAAGGCCAAGGCTCCTGCACTCCTGCCCTCTGGGTCCCCTTACCTGTCTCACTCGCAGTCACACCCTCCTGTCCCTGGCCAATGACCAATTCAGAAGACCCTGTCCTATGTGGTGTGACTGCCCCTGGTATAAAGCATCCAGGTAACTTTCCCCCTCCCTGGTGTGTCACAGAGTCTGCAGCTCAGCCTCCAGCTCAGTGACTCTGAGCTGAAGTTCCTCCAGCCACAAACACTGTAGATGTGTTTACCCTGGATCCCAATGGTGTCCAGGAGCCCCCACATGCTGAAGCCCTGACACATCACTGGTCTTGCCATTCTTACTGCATTTCAATTAATTACTTAATTATATTATTCGCTTATTTACATTGCTTTTTAATATATTTTATTAACGTTACCACAAGTTTGTATACTATTATAAATCTTAGAACTGGAACAGGCCTTAACCACTTACCAGATGTTCACCAAACAGCCAGCTCCTTTCCCTGTAGCACAGCAAGGCCCAATTCATTATTATATAAATATCTTCATTGACTTTGTGGCTTCAGCCTTTCACTATATCAAAAAATTCTTTGGGGATTCCCATGGAATTCCTAAATCTGGATGAGAAAGGAGGAACAGGTGGAGGGAGGTGAGTTACATCGAATAAGAGTTGTGTAGCTGTTTCTAATTGAGGAAACATTTACTGGAGTATGAATTCTGAACCTCTCTATCAAGAGTCCTGCTTATTAGTTACAATCATGTCTTGATCATCCATGGGCCCTGTCAGGAATGGCCTGGTGTATTTACAATTAAAGGAGGACCTTGTTCACTGTGCTTATTGAATAGAGAAGCCATATAAAATATTGGTTTGAAAAGATCACTGTGCCCACAGAACAGCCACTGGACATCAGGTGATGGTGCTGTGTGGATTACACAAGCCAGTCAAGGAACTGACTCATTGTCTCACAAGGACAAAAGGTACATTCCAGTCTAAAAGGTCTCAATTACACATATCCTGAAAAATGGTAAGAAGGCATTCCGGAACTGAATGGACCTGTTGAAATGAAGCAATAGTTTTAATCCATCAATGTGTTTGTCTTAATTAATGGGACAGTAATCCAGGAATAATAAAGCAGGATGCGACTCATCAATCTAAGGACACCACCATATTTGGTAAAGCAGCTACAGCTGTGAGCATTCACATGGTTGAACAGCCAGTATTTGTCCTTTTGAATCTTTGAGTAAGAACTGCTGTCTGCAGAAAGAGACGCAGGAAAGACACCAACACTGAGGTAACATCGAAACCCCCCTAAACCTGGGCTTTCTCTGGATCGTACAACAGGCAACTATCTACTTGTACATCAGCCCATACAACCACTGGCTGCTCATTGGATGAAAATGTCCATAAACCAATCTCATCCCTTCAAGAGGATTCCGGAAAACCTCTTCTACTCCGGCTGTTAAAATCCCTTAACCGACTCTTCAACCAAAGAAGACTTTTCACCAGGCCTGCAACCTTGATCTTTAGATTACATCAGACGAGTGATATCTGAACATTCCCTTCATTTGCTCTATGTGTTATAACTAGAACCATGGAACCATAGAACACTGCAGCACAGAAAACTGTACACTATCTTTTACCCCTCTGACTTCTCCTCAGTGTGCCTGTGTGAATGATTGATTTTGTAAGTGATGTCGCATCAATTTTTGGATTATTTAGTGTTTTAAAGAACAATCATCATTTCTAAAATTAATTCCTGAAATTCTGCTCCTTTACAATTTCTCAACTTTACACTCAGGGTTTTAAAATAGACATGTATGCCATTCTTACTCTTTATATTCACTGATCGCAGTTTGGAAAGGGAATGGATGTGTCAGAGGTTCCCTTTCACCCTGACCATGGCACCTCCATTATCGCCTTTTGCTTCTTAACTGCTACGTATAACCTTTAACCTATCTACTACTATCTTAATGTGCTTGTCAAAGCAACAGCGAAGCCTAGGCATGAATAAAGGTCAGAAAACTATTTTCCTCATGTCGCTACCATTTAATTTCCGTACTAGGGAATCGAGTGTGTGACACACTTGGTGACAAGCAATGAGGTAGATCCTTTGGAACCAGCTCTGCTGGTCATTCTACATGGTATGAGTGAGTATGATGACAGGTTGCTGCACTGCATTGGGATTCAGGAGAAGGATGTTGCATTGCTATGCTGTGAGTGTACCTATGCCAGGTGAACCACAGTGGCTCACCACTACCTTCTCAAGGGCGATTACAGATGGATAATAAATGCAGACCTTCCCGATGACACCCACATTCCAAGCATGCATATAAGGAAACCCGTTGTGTTTGGTCATGAGGTGAAACTGCAGCCACTGACAGTCATACTGACTGGCCGCTCCTGTTGGCTCACTGACACTCTCACAGTCCTTCCGGCTGACTGGTTAAGCTGGCCCGATGTGATGTCAACCTGAGGCAGCTCTCTCATTCTTGTAGATAATGGAGGGACCCTGTGGGCACATTGACACCTGCACTCACTGCCTGGTCGGTGTCATTGAATAACAAACTGTTTAAACTAAGAGGGGATTAAACTGCTCACCTGAGTGGATTACATCTGCAAACACTAAAAAATAGTAAGAAGAGAGATAGTAGAGGCATTATTCAGTCGAAAGGGGAATGGTGCCAGTGGATGGACAGAAAACTGGTGTTATTACTGAATGTGAAAAGGGTGGGAGAACAAACCCAGAGATATACAGACCAATTAGTTTAACACCAATGATTGGAAAGATAATGGAATCTTTAATCAAAGATGTAACAAAAAAAAATCCAGAAAATGAAATATTCATCTGGGTTCCAAAAGGGAAGATCTGTGCAGAATACCTGAATGAATTCTTTGAAGATGTAACAGGAAGAGTGGATAAGGGTAAAGTAGTAGATACAACATACATGGTGTGTTTGAGGCATGTCATGAAGAGATATTAATGTCTATAATGTTATTGGAAATTATTTTTAAATTGGAATTGTAGTAGATCTGTGTGTGTGTGTGTGTGTGTGTGTGTATTAAATGGATTAAAGACAGCTAGTCTGTGTGCTTTGATGTATAGTAGTTTGCGATGCTGATTAGATACACGTAAGGAGGAGAAGGTAAAGTGCATATTTGCATTTGTTGAATAAACCATTCAAAAGAATGGGTGAAATCTTGCACCTAGTTGGGAGACACCAAGCACTGTGTTTATATTACTAATAAAATTGGTGGAATTAAAGGATTATTGTTAGGAGAGGTAACATTAAAAAAGCCTAGTAATTCAATGGAAAATGTACATTCAAAGGGGAAGTTCCGTATAAATAGAAAGGAGTTTGTGTGTGTAAGTCAGAGAAATGTAAGATCTAATCAGCCTGTAAGCCTACAACTGTGTCTGCAAAGGAACCAACCTGCAAGGAACCTTATTTTGAATTTGTAAGGTCAAATGAGCTTTGCCTGGTGTTTGTTTGAAGCCTATGAATTATTGTTACCTTGGTAAAGATTTACCTGGGAGTGATTAATTTGGGGATTTGTTTAAAAGTTATTTTAGTAGTAATTTGTAGACACGTGTATGTGTTTAATTTGTTGTTAAATTAATAAATGTTTAATTTAGCTTTTGTTTAAAAAAACCTCGAGGCTCGGTAGTCTTATTCCTGAAATCAGAGCTGCATCTCCATCATACAATCACCATCACAAGAGAAAAAGTACTGAGCAAACTATTGGGATTAAAGGGTAACAAGTCCCCAGACCTGATGGCCTACATCCCAGGGTCTTAAAGGAAGTGGCAGTGGAGATATTGGATGCATTGGTTATAATATTCCAAAATTCCCTGGATTCTGGAAAGGTTCCAGTGGATTGGAAAAATGCTAATATTATTCAAAAAGGGGGTGGGAGGCAGAAAGTAGGAAACTATAGACCAGTTACTTTAACGTCTAACATTGGAAAATTGTTGGAATATATTATTAGGGGAGTAGTAATGGGGCATTTGGAAAGTCAAGTGCAATCCATCAAAGTTAGCATGGTTTTATGAAGAGCAAATCATGTTTGACTAATTTGCTAGAGTTCTTTGAAAATGTGACAAGCAAAGTGGATAATGGGGATTCTGTAGATGTAGTATATCTGGACTTCCAGAAGGCCTTTGGTAAGGTGCCGCACAAAAGATTAATACACAAGATACGATCACACGCAGTTAGGGGTAATATATTAGCTTGGATAGAGGATTGGCTAACCAACAGAAAGCAGAGAATCGGGATAAATGGGTCTTTTTCTGCATGGCAAGCTGTAACTATTGGGGTGCCACAGGGTTCGGTCCTTGGGCCCCAACTATTTACAATCTATATTAATGACTTGGATTCAAGGATAGAAGGTACTATAGCTAAACTTGCAGATGACACAAAAATAGGTGGGAAAGTAAGTTGCAATGAAGAAATAAGAAATTTACAAATTGATATGGACAGGTTAGGTGAATGGGCCAAAATTTGGCAGATGGAGTTTAACGTGGATAAGTGTGAGGTTATCCATTTTGGTCGGAAGAATAAAAAGGCGACTTATTATTTAAATGGAGAGAAACTTCAGAATGCTTCATTGCAGAGGGATCTGGGTGTCCTCATGCATGAATCGCTGAAAGCTAGTATGCAGGTACAGCAGGTAATAAGAAAGGCAAATGGAATTTTGGCATTTATTGCTAAAGAAATAGAGTATAAAAATAGGGAAGTGTTGTTGCAACTGTACAAGGCATTGGTGAGACCGCACCTGGAGTACTGTGCACAGTTTTGGTCCCCTTACTTGAGGATGGATGTAGTTGCATTGAAGGGGGTTCAGAGGAGGTTCACTAGGTTGATTCCAGAGATGCGGGGCTTGTCTTATGAGGAGAGATTGAGCAGTTTAGGCCTATACTCTCTAGAGTTTAGAAGGATGAGAGGAGATCTAATTGAGATATATAAGATGCTAAAGGGGATAGACAAAGTAGATGTGGAGTGGATGTTTCCCCTTGTGGGGCATTCTAGAATGAGAGGCCATAGTTTTAGGCTAAGGGGATTTAAATCAGAGATGAGGAGGAATTACTTTTCTCAAAGGGTCGTGAATCTGTGGAATTCACTACCTCAGAGTGCAGTGGATGCCGGGACGCTGAATAAATTTAAGGAGATAGACAGATTTTTAATTAGTAACGGGTTGAAAGGTTATGGGGAGAGGGTGGTAAATTGGAGTTGAGGCTGAGATAAGATCAGCCATGATTGTATTGAATGGCGGGGCAGGCTCGAGGGGTTGAATTGCCTACTCCTGCTCCTAGTTCTTATGTTCTTATATTCATACCAATTGAAAATATAGGTTATGACAGTTGTTCAAGTCTTCCTCTGGGATTTAAGTAACTCAGTCTTTACCAACTGCTGTGTCATAACAGGCAAAGATCATAGTTGTTTTCAAAAGGAAGATAGGCAACTACTGGAGAGTGTCAATCCCAGTGCAGCCTTCATCCATCTTCACAGCCATTGACGAGTGCCTTGGCTTCACTTATGCATCGGTTCCACAGCTGAGGATATGAAACGTATTTTTTAATTGAAGTTCGTCTCTCTAGAAGATCCACCCAGATCAATGGAGCAGCGTGACCTTGTGCAGGTTTCAGCTGGAGTATTCTTGGTGAAGACAAGGGGTGTGAGCAGTGCCACAACGGCTCTGCCCCCCTGGAGAACGAGGAGCTGTGTCATTGGGAAGGTACGACTCGCAGAGCCTATGAGCCCAGTATGGTTTCTCAGTCAGGACAATTTTGGACAACCTATGGAGCACCTTTTATAGACCCTCTCTCAGGTAAGGAGAGCAGAAGTGCCCCTTAAAGTTACTATCCTGTGACTCCTGCATGGCAGTATGGCAGCAACTGTTTGCAATGGATGAGAGACCGAACCCTTTCGTATCTGGATGGGTGTCAAACAAGGCCGTGCAATTGTGCCAATTCTCTTCACTATCGACATCAGCCTACTCACGGCTCTCATTCACCAGCAACTTCCACAGGGGGGCCATGATTGAGTTTGACTCGAACAGGAAGCTGAGAAGTGCGATGAAGGTGTCAATATGTCCACACTGCAACTGACATTCGGGCCACCCTCCTACTCTTCAACCCCACATAGAAAAAGACTTGCCTCTCCCTCAACATCAGCTAAACTGAAACTCTCCTTCAGCTCCCCTCCAGACGAGCGCCCTACATTGCAGGTGATCTGATAGATGGGGAGATTTCAGAACTCAAATGCTTCTCATATCTCAGTAGCCACCTTTCTCAAAAGGTTGCCATAGATGAGGGTCTCCAGCACACAATCCAGTGAAACCTTCCAAAAATTGCAAAATTGGGTCTTCGGCAACAGAGGTCTCCATGGCAGGACAAAGCCTTTAGTCTATAACCCTGTTGTTCAAGATGGCAGTGAGACTTGGGTCACCTACCAAAGGCACCTTTGGGTGCTGGAGAATTTCCACCAGCGGTGTCTCCTCAGGATACTCAAAGTCAAGTGAAGGAGACAGACAAACAAACTCCAGTATCATTACTGAAGCCAACTCCACCCGCATCACCACCATTGATCATGTGAAATCAGCTCCACTGGTCTGGACGCTACATCCGCACGTCAAATAATCGGCTTCCAAAACAGCCCCGCTTTTCCCAACTCGAGGGTGGACCCTGGTCTCGAGGACAGAGAAAACATTGTAAGGGCAAACTGAAGGCCTCATTGAGAAGGGGACAAGTTGACGTGTGTAAGGAAGTTGCCACAAGCTCCACTATATGGCGTTACTTCATCTAGAAAAGCCACAAGGCAGCTGGAGAGCGACTGCATAAGCTCTGCTGTAGAGAAGCAATGAAAGTGGGAGGAGAGAGCAGAACGCTGGCTTGAGAATCCCCCTTCCCCAGGGCAACTGTTGTCCTCTCTGCCCAAAGGCCTGTGGCTCCAGGATTGGCCCTGAGTCTGCTGAGGACACACCAATGATGAAACCTGGCACAGTGAGGGATTGACAGATGATGGTGAGGTGAGTACATGAGGGAGAAATGAGCAGGAAGGTGTGCTCAGTGGATTAGATAGAGTAGAGCGGCAGTATGTGCATGTGGAGCCTAAACACCAGCAGCGATCCATCGGACCAAACGGCCTGTTTCTTTGCTGTTTATTCCGAATATCCCAACAAGAACAGGAATTTCACAAGCTTCACAAGTAGCTTCAGATGAACATTATGAAGCAAAACTTGACATTTAAGGAGAGGGGTAGAGGCAAACAGCTTGGAGAAAGAGGAATGTTTTAAGGAGCGTTTTACAGGAGGAAAGTGAGGTGGGGAGGCAAAGGATGTGAATGCCAAAGCTTAGGGTCTTGGCATCACTGCCAATGGTGGAGCAATTAAAATTGGTGAATCTCAGGAGGCTGGAATTCGAGGTTCTGAGCTATCAGGAGCACTGTGGGGCTGGAGGAGATTCCCTAAACAAGAAGGGGCAAAGGGCATGGGGGGATTTGAAAAAAAGGATGAGAATTTTGAAATTGCGGTGTTCCTGCAGTATCCAATGTGGGTCAGAGAGAAGCGGGAGCGATAGGGAACAGGACTTGGTGTGAATAAGACACAGGCAGCATAGTTTAAATGACATTCAGTTTATGACGTCAGAACTCTTTCCATTTTATTTGTAACTATCTGAAAGAATATGAGGTGTTTCAAAAGCAAGTTTCTGCACAACATGTTCCCCACTTCTTCACAAGCTGTTATTTTATTGTCTGTTCCACAGTCAAACCTTTAATAGCTTCCATTAATAGATCCACAATGGATGTAAACTAATGGACTGCTGGCTGCACAGGTCGAATTAGTCCTGGTTTGAAAGGTAGATAATGGGATGAAAGCTTTTGTATCCTTGCTCATATTTCCTGGGATGGCTGGGGTAACTTGCTGTCTACAAAGGGCTGGATGGATCACAAACCTTTATAGAAACCTCCTGATGACCAGCGCTGTGAATTAATGGAATTAAAATCAAAAATAAAGGACTTGTCTCTGCTCATTAGATTATTGACCAGCAGAGATATTGTAAATGTCCTAAACCACATCTAGAGGAGACAGGTAAAAATGGTGTGAAGGAAAATCAAGTGTTTCACACCAATCTGTACACAAGGGTTGGAGCTCAGCAACAACTGACCTCGGGGATGTCCAGTGACGTAGAACTGGTCTTCCAGGCGAATGGTTGTGAAGATGGGATCTAAATGTGAGCTTTAATAGGAAACTATCATGCAAGGAGGTGGAGGCAGAATTGAGGTCAGAGCTCAACATCAGCAAGTGCAGCATACGAAAAGTAAGCATTATCGCAGCAGATGGCAGAGATGTGACTCGGACCCCGATGGCAGAGAGGGTGACCCCGATGGCAGAGCTGTGTCTGTGTGAGGGTGACCCCGAGGGCAGAGCTGTGTCTGTGTGAGGGTGACCCCGAGGGCAGAGCTGTGTCTGTGTGAGGGTGACCCCGAGGGCAGAGCTGTGTCTGTGTGAGGGTGACCCCGAGGGCAGAGCTGTGTCTGTGTGAGGGTGACCCCGAGGGCAGAGCTGTGTCTGGGTGAGGGTGACCCCGAGGGCAGAGCTGTGTGTGTGTGAGGGTGACCCCGAGGGCAGAGCTGTGTCTGGGTGAGGGTGTCCGCGATGGCAGAGCTGAGTCTCTGTGAGGGTGACCCCGATGACAGAGCTGAGTCTCTGTGAGGGTGACCCCGATGACAGAGCTGTGTCTGTGTGAGGGTGACCCCGATGGTAGAGCTGTGTGACTGTGAGGGTGACCCCGATGGTAGAGCTGTGTGACTGTGAGGGTGACCCCGATGACAGAGCTGAGTCTCTGTGAGGGTGACCCCGATGACAGAGCTGAGTCTCTGTGAGGGTGTCCCCGATGACAGAGCTGAGTCTCTGTGAGGGTGACCCCGATGACAGAGCTGAGTCTCTGTGAGGGTGACCCCGATGACAGAGCTGAGTCTCTGTGAGGGTGACCCCGATGACAGAGCTGAGTCTCTGTGAGGGTGACCCCGATGGTAGAGCTGTGTGACTGTGAGGGTGTCCCCGATGACAGAGCTGTGTCTGTGTGAGGGTGACCCCGATGGTAGAGCTGTGTGACTGTGAGGGTGTCCCCGATGGTAGAGCTGTGTGTCTGTGAGGGTGACCCCGATGGTAGAGCTGTGTGACTGTGAGGGTGACCCCGATGGTAGAGCTGTGTGACTGTGAGGGTGACCCCGATGACAGAGCTGTGTGACTGTGAGGGTGTCCCCGATGGTAGAGCTGTGTGACTGTGAGGGTGTCCCCGATGGTAGAGCTGTGTGACTGTGAGGGTGACCCCGATGACAGAGCTGAGTCTCTGTGAGGGTGACCCCGATGACAGAGCTGAGTCTCTGTGAGGGTGTCCCCGATGGCATTGTTGTGTACCTGGGAGATTCTGTTCCC
Organism: Cetorhinus maximus; assembly: GCF_964194155.1. NCBI lineage: Eukaryota > Metazoa > Chordata > Chondrichthyes > Lamniformes > Cetorhinidae > Cetorhinus > Cetorhinus maximus. The sequence goes on along the minus strand of NC_135889.1, from coordinate 2,017,857 downwards.
GTTTGTAACAGATCGAGAAGTAGAGGGAGCAAATGTGAGATGAGAAGAAATGTTTTCACGCAGCGAGTGGTTGGGGTCTGGAATGCACGGCCTGGAAGTGTGTTTTGGAGGCAGGTTCAAATGAAGCATTCAGTGGAGCATTGGATGATTATTTAAATAGAAACAATGCTCAGGTTACCAGGAAAAGGCAAGAGATTAGCTCTATGTTAAAATGATCGGACAGCAGGTGCAGACAGGATGGGCCGAATGGCCCTCTTCTAGACATAACAAGTCTGCCAGTCTGTGATTCTGAGTGATGCCAGGAGACCAGGGGCGATTGAAAAGGGGAGAGCAGGGGTCAGTGAAGGGGGAATTGCATGGGGCAGTCAGGGGGGTGAGAGCAGGGGAGAGCGAGGGTGGAGAGTAGGGCACAGTGAGGGGGTGAGAGTGGGGAGTGTGAGGGAGGGGAACAGGGCATAGTGAGGGGGTGTCAGGGGACAGTGAGGGGAGAGCAGGGGACAGTGAGGGGGGGAGAGCAGGGGACAGTGAGGGGGGAGAGCAGGGGACAGTGAGGGGGGAGAGCAGGGCACATTGAGGTGGGGAGAGCAGGGGACAGTGAGGGGGGAGAGCAGGGGACAGTGAGGGGGGGAGAGCAGGAGACAGTGAGGGGGGAGAGCAGGGCACATTGCGGGGGTGAGAGTGGGGAGTGTGAGGGAGGGGAACAGGGCATAGTGAGGGGGTGTCAGGGGACAGTGAGGGGGGAGAGCAGGGGACAGTGAGGGGGGGAGAGCAGGGGACAGTGAGGGGGGAGAGCAGGGGTCAGCCAGGTGGGGAAGGCAGGTGAAAATTTGTCGGCCTTGTTCTCTTTGGAGGTCTCACACGGACTGGGGCTGATTTCTGGTGGTGATCTGGCCTCACTCTCTTCCTGCTGGCCCTGGGAATGGAATGAGTGACTGTCTGGGCTGTCTCCTATAGAACACAGAGCCTGACCCTCAGGTTACAATTGGCAGGGATTGAGCTTCCTCACCCCCGCCCCCGACCATTGGTGCATGCACAATCACAATCCTCCCTTACCAACTTGGCAACCCGCTGCTCATATTGTGCGAGGGGCTGGATTTCGGGCATATCCCCTCCTGTCTTCTCCCTTTCGTGCATGTTGTGCGCTATCATCTCAGGGAGAAGATGAATGGATGGATTGTCAGCCCTTCAGACGCTGGAGGAGCTTTGACGCTGCAGGTTCTGTGGTTTATGAGGGGTCTCCTGACTCCCCAAAGCCTGCTCCTCGTGTACAAGGCAGAAGTGAGGGGTTTGAGGGTATATTGTTCTCCTGCCCGGATAACTGTAGTTTCACCAGCTGTCAGGAAGCTGTGCACATACAGGGCTACGCAAGCTGCTTGATTGAAATGGCATCCTACACCCTTAGCATTGTGTCGCTCCAGCACTGACGCATTGGCATCTTTGTGGGCCACGTGAAAGATGCACTGCTGCTGGTCCATAAGGCAAGTTCAGCAGCCCCCACCCAAACCCACAGGCTCCAGCTGCTAGAAGGACAAGGGACGTGGCATCAGCAGCACCAGAAGATTGCCCGCTACTCCAACCCACCCACCTCAGCCCACCCCACAGTGGCCTTCAGTGTGGTTGATTCAGCAAACCACAGTTGCCTCCCTACCAGCAGACCACATGGACTGAAGCGGGACAGTGAGGTGGCACCCCAGCTCCTTGTGAAGGGCTTTTAGGGGGTGGGAGGCACAGAGGCTGGCTGTGCCATCGATGCCCACGTCGCATGAGCCATTCCGAGGCAGGTGAGCTGAGTATGGAGGGCAGAGGGTTCACTTACCCTCCTGGCACGGGTTAGGTCGTTCATTCATTTCCAGCAGTGCAGGGTGACCCTCCTCTGCTCACCTGTGGCACTGACCACACTGGCGACCTCCTGGTGAGGCAGCTGGGCCTCCTCCTCATGTCCCTGAGAGAGAGGACGTCCCTCCTGTCCTCCACGGCCTGGGGGAGAGAGTCCAGTGAGGCGCCACTTCACCTTGAGGTCAGTGCCTGCTGGAAGACCTTGAGCAATGTACAAATGAATTAAATATGGCGCCCAGACATGGCAGTGGGACACGTGACTTCCTGTGTGGACCCGCCACACGATTCAGCATCAAACCCCCGGCTGCATAACTAATGAGCTGAACACTGCGCGATTCGGCGGGTTTATCCACTACACTGCTCAGTGGGGATCCTTCTGACCTCTTACCCCCTGCCACTGGGCTTAGGCCTAGAGTGGTAAATCCCAGCCAGAGGCAGGGGAAGCGATTGGGTAACAAGGTGGCAGCTGGAGTATAACGTGTGGGAGTGGGAGATTATTCACTTGGGCCATGAAAATAGGAAGGCAGAATATTGTTTCAAAGGTGTGAAACCTGGTAAACGTTGATGTTCAGGGGCCCTTGGACCTGCCCATACAGGGAACACAGAGTGGTGGATTTTATAGCCCTCGTCTGGCATATTAGAAGGTGGGGGGGTGGGGTTTGTAAAATAGAATGGGTGGCCTGCCCATCACCTTCCCACCGCCATAAACTGTCTCCCATGTTAAAGCGGGAGGGCAAAGTGCCAGGCGGCCCACCCGCCATTAGGCCGGTTAAGGCCCTTCAGTTATGTGCTCATTCCACCCATGCACCACAATTTTCTGTCCAGCTTTCACCGCTGGTGGGCAGGAAGGGTGCCCCCAGTGCCCATTGACGGCCCACCTCCCGAAGATCATATCCCTTTTATCCCTCCCCCCAACACCCGTAAACGTTCCTGATTTCTCCTCAGCAGCTGTGCACTTTTCGCTGCCTAGTTACTTTCCAGGGGTCCAATAGCTGCTTTAGGTGCCTCTCTCCTTCTCTACCTGGGTTGAAGCTTCTTCAAGATGGTTCAGGATGGGTCTCTGAGGTGGGGGGGGTGGGGGTGTGCGTGTGTGGGGAGCAGCTTCCTGTCCTTGCAGATAATGCAAGGTGGCGACAGTGATCAGGTGACCTGCACATCGCTGCTGAGTCACCTTCCAAACAAGGCAAGTGGTCATCCCATTATAACTGTCGGAAGTCTCCTTTCCACCTGCCTTGTCCAGTGGCTTATCAGTTAATGTCTTTGTGTTTGGAGGAAAAGATGTCAAGTCAACGTGCTTCTGTTTACTTTTTGGGACACGCATTGTTTGGGATCTTCCAGCCCCCGCCCACCAGTGGGATCTCCCAGTCCTTTGGTTGGCTCGCCACACCCACCATGGTGGGGTAGGGGGTGGGCGCTGCCATGTCATGGCTGGAAAAGCCAAGCCAGTCGCCTGAGGCTGTCTCCTCTTCGTCAGGGTTCCAGCCCGAATCCACACGGAGAAAGTCAGGTGACCCTTGGAGTCCGTTTTGAAAACAGTCTTTAAACTCAGTCCAAGGTCTCAATGTGTAATCCACGAAACAGCTTTTTTTGTAACATCAGCCAGGGTTTCTGACCCCTCCATGGCGTGTTCCAGGTGCCCTTTCTAATCCCACCTTCCTGCACCCGGCCCATAGCCCTGCAGCTTACAGCACTTAAGGTGCAGATCCAGGTATTTTTTAAAAGAGTTTAAAGTTTCTGCCTCTACCACCAACTTGGGCAGCGAATTCCAGACACCCACCACCCTCTGCATAAAAAAGTTCTTCATGTCCCCCCTACACCTTCTGCCACTTATCCTGAATCTATGTCCCCTGGTTCTAGAATTCTCCACCAAGGGAAACAATTTTAGCCTGTCCACTCTATCTATTCCCCTCATAATTTTCTACACCTCAATCAAGTCACCTCTCAGCCTTCTTTGTTCTAAGGAAAATAACCCCAACCTATCCAATCTCTCCTCGTAGCTACACTTTTCTAACCCTGGCAACATTCTTGTAAACCTCCTCTGCACTCTCTCCAGAGCTATTACCTCCTTCCTGTAATGTGGTGACCAGAGCTGCACACAATACTCCAGTTGTGGCCTCACCAGTGTTTTATACAATTCCAACATTATATCCTTACTTTTATATTCTATACCTCTGCCAGTGAAGGAGAGCATTCCATAAGCCTTCTTTACAACCTTGTCTACTTGAACTGCTGCCTTCAGGGACCTGTGTGCTTGTACGCACATAGCCCTGAATGTTATGATGTGCCAAGTGCTCATCCAGGTACTTTTTAAAGGATGTGAGGCAACCCGCCTCCACCACCCTCCCAGACAGCACATTCAAGACCCTCACCACCCTCTGGGTAAAAAAGTTTTTCCTCACATCCCCCCTAAACCTCCTGCCCCTCACCTTGAACTTATGCCCCCTTGTGACTGACCCTTCAACTAAGGGTTACAGCTACTCCCTATCCATCCTGTCCATGCCTCTCATAATCTTGTACACCTCGATCAGGTTGCCCCTCAGTCTTCTCTGCTCCAACGAAAACAACCCAAGTCTATCCAACCTCTCTTCATAACTAAAATATTTCATCTCAGGCAGCATCCTGGTGAATCTCCTCTGCACCCCCTCCAGTGCAATCACATCCTTCCTATAATGTGACGACCAGAACTGCACACAGTACTCCAGCTGTGGCCTCACCAAGGTTCTATACAACTCCAACATGACCTCCCTATTTTTGTAATCTATGCTTTGATTGATAAAGGCAAGTGTCCCAAAGCCTTTTTCACCATCCCACTAACATGCCCCTCCACCTTCAGAGATCTATGGACACACACACCAAGGTCCCTTTGTTCCTCAGAACTTCCTAGTGTCATGCCATTCATTGAATACTTCCTTGTCAAATTACTCCTTCCAAAGTGTATCACCTCACACTTTTCAGGGTTAAATTCCATCTGCTACTTATCTGCCCATTTGACCATCCCGTCATTATCTTCCTGTAGCCCAAGACACTCAACCTCACTGTTAACCACCCGGCCAATCTTTGTGTCATCCGCAAATTTACTAATCCTACCCTCGACATTGTCATCTTTGTCATTTATATAAATGACAAATAATAGGGGACCGAGCACAGATCCCTGTGGTACGCCACTGGACACTGGCTTCCAGCCATTAAAGTATCCTTCTGTCATCACCCTCTGTCTCCTAACCCAATTTTGAATCCACCTTATCAAATTACCCGATATCCTATGTGCATTTGCCTTCTTTATAAGTCTCCCATGTGGGACCTTGTCAAAGGCTTTGCTGAAATCTATATAAACTACATCAACTACGCTACCCTCACCTACACACCTGGTCACCTCCTCAAAAAATTCAATCAAATTTGTTAGGCATGACCTCCCTCTGACAAAGCCATGCTGACTATCCCTGATCAAACCTTGCCTCTCCAAGTGGAGATAGATTCTCTCCTTCAGAATTTTCTCCAATAGTTTCACTACCACTGACGTGAGACTCACTGGTCTGTAGTTCCCTGGCTTATCTCTACAACCCTTCTGAAATAGCGGAACCTCATTAGCTGTTCTCCAGTCCTCTGGCACCTCCCCTGTGGCCAGTGAGGAATTAAAAATTTGGGTCAGAGCCCCTGCGATCTCCTCCCTTGCCTCCCTCAGCAGTCTGGGACACAAATCATCCAGACCTGGAGATTTGTCCACTTTTAAACCTGCCGACACCTCCAATACCTTGTCACTCCCTATATCAATTTGCTCAAGAAACTCACAGTCTCTCTCCCCAAGGTCGATACCTTCATCCTTATTCTCTTGGGTGAAGACGAATGATAAGTATTTGTTCAACCCTCTACCAATGTCCTCTGGCTCCACCCATAGTTTGCCCCCTTGGTCCCTTATGGGCCCTACTCTTTCCCTGGTTATCCTCTTCCCATTGATATACTTATAGAATATCTTGGGATTTTCCCCACTTTTACCAGCCAGAGCTTTCTCATACCCCCTCTTTGCTCTGCTAATTGCTTTCTTAAGCTCCACCCTGCACTTTCTGTACTCCACTAATGCCTCTGCTGAGGTGATATATTTCCAAGTCAGGATGGTGTGTGGCTTGGAGGGGAACTTCCAGGTGGTGATGTTCCCGTCTATCTTCTGCCCTTGTCCTAGATTGTAGTGGTCGTGGGTTTGGAAGGAGCCTTGGTGAATTCCTGCAGTACATTTTGTAGATAGTACACACTGCTGCCACTGTGCATCAGTGATGGAGGGAGTTAATGTTTATGGATGTGGTGCCATTCAAGTGGGCTGCTTTGTCCTGGATGGTGTCAAGCTTCTTGAGTGTTGTGGGAGCTGCACTCATCCAGGCAATTGGGGAGTATTCCATCACATCCGTGACTTGTGCCTTGTCGATGGTGGACATGCTTTGGGGAGTCAGGAGATGAGTTATTCACCGCAGGATTCCTAGCCTCTGACCAGCTTTTATAGCCACAGTATTTATATGGCTAGTCCAGTTCAGTTTCTGGTCAATGGTAACCCCCAGGATGTTGATAGTGGGAGATTCAGTGTGGGTAATGCCATTGAATATCAAGGGGCGATGGTTAGATTCTCTCTTGTTGGAGATGGTCATTGCCTGACACTTGTGTGGTGTGAATGTTACTTGCCACTTGTCAGCCCAAGCCTGGATATTGTCCAGGTCTTGATGCATTTGGACATGGACTGCTTCAGTATCTGAGGAGTCACGAATGATGCTAAACATTGTGCAATCATCAGCGAACATCCCCACTTCTGATGTTATGATGGAAGGAAGGTCATTGACGAAGCAGCTGAAGATGGCTGGGCCTAGGACACTACACTGAGGAACTCCTGCAGTGATGTCTTGGAGCTGAGATAATTGACCTCCAACAACCACAACCATCTTCCTTTGTGCTAGGTATGACTCCAACCAGCGGAGAATTTTCCTCCTGATTCCCATTGACTCCAGTTTTGCTCGGGCTCCTTGATGCCACACTCGGTCAAATGCTGCCTTGCTGTCAAATGCAGTCACTCTCACCTCACCTCAGGAATTCAACTCTTTTGTCCATGTTTGTAATGAGGTCAGGAGCTGAGTGATCCTGGTGGAACCCAAACTGGGCGTCAGTGAGCAGGTTATTGCTCAGCAAGTGCTGCTTGATAGCAATGTTGATGACCCCTTCCATTACTTTACTGATGATGGAGAGTAGACTGATGGGGCAGTAATAGACTGGGTTGGATTTGTCCTGCTTTTTGTGTACAGGACATACCTGGGCAATTTTCCACATAGCCGGGTAGATGCCAGTGTTGTAGCTGTACTGGAACAGCTTGGCTAGGGGCACGGCAAGTTCTGGAACACAAGTACTATTGCCGGAATATTGTCAGGGCCCATAGCCTTTGCAGTACCCGGTGCCTTCAGCTGTTTCTTAATATCACGTGGAGTGAATTGAATTGGCTGAAGACTGGCATCTGTGATGCTGGGGGCCTCAGGAGGAGGCCGAGATGGATCATCCACTCGGCACTTCTGGTTGAAGATTGTTGCAAATGCTTCAGCCTTATCTTTTGCACTGATGTGCTGGGCCCCTCCATCATTGAGGATGGGGATATTTGTAGAACGTCCTCCTCCAGTGAGTTATTTAAATGTCCATCGCCATTCACGACTGGATGTGGCAGGACTGCAGAGCTTAGATCTGATCCGTTGGTCGTAGGATCGCTTAGTTCTGTCTATCACTCGCTCCTTACACTGTTTGACATGTAAGTAGTCCTGAGTTGTAGCTTCACCAGGTTGACACCTCATTTTTAGGTATGCCTGGTGCTGCTCCTGGCATGTCCTCCTACACCCTCCATCGAACCAGGGTTGATCCCCTGGCTTGATGGTAATGGTAGAGTGGGGGATATGCTGGGCCATGAGGTTACAGATTGTGTTTGAGTACAATTCTGCTGCTGATGGCCCACAGCACCTCATGGATGTCCAGTCAGATGCTAGATCTTCATCTCCACAATGACTGTGCGGTGGTCACTCCTACCGATACTGTCGTGGACAGCTGCATCTGCGGCAGACAGGTTGGTGAGGATGAGGTCAAGCATTACATGGGGATTGTCCTACAAGAATAAAGAAGTCTTGCTCCAGTTGTACAGGGTTTTGGTGAGAACATGTCTGGAATACTGTGCGCAGTTTTGATCTCCACATTTAAGAAAAGATATACCTGTGTTGGACGTGGTACAGGGAAGGTTCACTATATTGGTTCCTGGGATGAGAGGGCTGTGCCATGATGAGAGGCTGAGTAAATTGTGCTCATATTCTCTAGAGTTTATAAGAATCAGAGGGGATCTCATTGAAACCTACAAGATTCTGAAGGGGCTCGATAGGGTGGACGCTAGAGATTGTTTCCACTGGTCGGGAGTCCAGTCCCAGGATGAAGGTCCAATCATTTTGGACTGAGATTAGGAGAAATTTCTTCACTCAAAGGGTTGTGAATCTTTGGGAATCTCCACCTCAGAGGGTTGTGGATGGTCCATCATTGAATACGTTTAAGGCTGTAATAGACAGATATTTGGTCTCTCGGGGAATGAAAGGACATGGGGAGTGGGCAGGAAAATGGAGTTGAAGTCCAAGATCAGCCATAATCCTATTGAATGGCAGAGCAGGCTCAACAGGCCATGTGGTCTACTCCTGCTCCTATTTTTTATGTTCTTATTCATAATGAGGCCACCTAGCAACCAGGATGTCTGGCCATCTGTTCAGATTTTTTGTTGAAACAGTTACCAGGTGGCCACATTATGAGTGCTTGGCTGAGCTCTAAGATTCATTAAAGGATTCAGCCCAGTGGGGAATGTTTATAAAGCTGCTAGCTGTGTTTGATTGACAGATTTATGATCTTGAACGGCTTTCTTCAAAGGGAATTTTGAACGGCGGATAATTTACATGCATTAAAAAGCTTTCCAGTATTATTCTGAGTTCTGACCCGAATGGATGCTGGGTGAGTGAGCATGGAGGATGCATGGGGGACATGGAGTGGCAGGAAGGCAAGAAGGTACCATGGGAGATATAAGGAGGCATGGAGGGGAATTTTGAGTGGGGTTTGGTGAGAGGGGTAAGGAGTGAGGGTGATAGGCCGTAACAACACAGAATAGAATCGGGCTGATGTCCAGTAAATGGAAGTGGGCATTCTAAAGTCTTGGCATCCGCTTGACATATTGGCATCTAGGCCTGCCTCAGGAGGCAGCAGCCCCATCTCAAGCCTGTGCACAAGCATCAGAGACTGAGCAACTGCTGGGAATAGTGAGGAGAAGGGGGGGTGTCAGAAGAGAGTTGTTGGGCGTAAGAAACAGCAGATAAAGAGGGAACAGGATTCAGATCACTGTTGAGCTTGATATCAGGACAGGAATCGGAGCTGTAAGGTACTGTTGCTACAGACTGAAACATCCAGGATGAGAATCGTAGCTGTAAGGTACTGTTGCTGCAGACTGACACATCCAGTTACCAAACAGTGATCACTAAGTTTTCCTTTATTCCATTGCAGTCCATCACAAATAATTTACAAAGTTTCCAAAATAATTTGGAGCCTGGATCATATTGATTATGAAAGGGGGAAATTGACTCACATTGCACCTTACAAAACAAATTTCAACACCCAGTGATACTTTTGGACACAAAATTAACAACTGGTAATGAACAGAATGAAAGAAATGAAGGGAGTGAAGTGATTACCGTGATTGTGGTCATAGTTCCTCATTGTTCTGTAATGAGTGCGAATGCTTTGTGTGCACTGATGTATATAAACCTTGAATAGAAGCAGAGAGGAGGCAGAGAGAAGAACAGGATCCAAGTGTCCTTCACCCTGTCTATCCAGGCAAAATGAAAATCATCCTCTTCATGTTTGCTGCAGCCCAGATCCTCTCCTGTTCTGGTAATTATTGGAATGGGCTAAGGAATGGTTTCGTTGAGCAGTTTGTTGTTCTGATCATTGGGTGTTAACCCAAATGGCCAATTGGCAATAATAACCCTTGCAACTCTTTGCTTTTAAATTCAGGAATTCCATGTGCAAATTCTACATTTCCAATGATTGGGATGGTGATCAATGGTACAATTGCAAAAGTGAATGAAGAATTCACGATGAACAACCTCTTGGCTATTGTGAAGTGTGAAGTGACAAGGGTAAGTGGCACCAAGTCCAATTCATTCCCTTTTGCTTCTTGGCCATTAATGATTCATTCACATGAACATCTTTCATATAGTTTAAATGGATCTTTCTGCAAAATATCCTCCAACTATTAATTTGTAGCATTTCGGGTCAGTGTTGTTTGTAATGGAACAATGAGCTCTCTATACCCTGTTACAAACTAATGTTTGATTACATTTTCTGTCCACCTGAATTACTTCCTCTTGTCACTATTTTTTGGTCATTGCTTCAACATGAATGATTAACCTTGAAATTCCCTTTGTAAACATTATAATGGGATCTCCCTATGCAAACACCTGCTGACCTGCTGTGAGGCTGCAGTTTGACTCCAGGAGGTGGTAGGAACAGGCTGCGGTCACTAGACGCTGCTGAAGAGCAATTCTCAGTTTGTTCAAATCCAGCTCTCACCATCATCACAACCAAAATAAAATACTGCAGCTGCTGCAAAGCTGAAATAAAATAGAATTCTGCAAAAACTGCTGCTCAACATTGGTCCCAACGTGGGCAGCGATGAGGGGTCCTCTCTCCTCCCACCCCCAGTTCTTCCTCAGGCATGAGGGGACATCCTTCACCCTGTGACTGGACAAATAGGATAAGCTCAGAGGCTCCCCGATGTCACGCAATTTTAAGTGTTCGAAGAAAAGTGAAGCAGTTTCAGAGTCAAGTATCTTTGAGTGTTTATCTGCAAGTTATTTTTCAGTGTTTATTGGAAAATGGCACGTTATCTGTTCGAGGTTCTCTCACTCTGTGGCTGATGTGCTTCTTGACTGTGAATCTGAATCCACGTCCATCTATTGCAATGTTTCATCTCTCCCCTCACCATCACCTCTCTGCTATTGTTTCCCTGTCTCTGTCTCGAATGCTGTGTGTGTTTTGGCAGGTTAATATTTTAATGTTGTTTCCACCAAACACGTCCAGATGTGCCTCACCGCTGTCCATCCCCTGACAAGTGCTGCTGCATTGGCAGCTTTGCTTTCCTACAGTCCAACTCCCCCAGTTTCCTGATGTGATGGGGGTGGGGAGGCAGTTTAACTGGCTGAAAGCAGGAAGCCAGTGACAGGCTGGGGTTGTGGGGTGGCTGAGTTCCAACAGCCCACCTGGCTCTCCTTTTCTGACAGAGTGTGGGTGAGCAACCCAAGGCCGTCCAACAGAGGGGCTCATCCCGAGCGCCCCCCTACACCACAACACAATGGTGGTCTGGCTGCTTTCTGTATTTCTTCATGACGTGTTTAAACATGTTGCTGAAAGGCCCCTCCTGGTTGAAGTTCCCTCTCAGTTCCTGACCTTTTACTGTAGCTGCTGCTCCTCTCAAGCTGACAGGCTTGTCATTGGTCCCCTGAGCTCCGAGGGCCCCCTCGACATCCTTATTTGCACAGGAACCCTGGCTCCCTGCCAATTCAGACACTGCTTTAAATTCCAGTGAGGGAATGTTCCCCCACTCCGGGCGAGAGCCCCCCTGTGGCTGCTGCATTTAAAAACAGTCTGCCTCCTCTTCCCTGACCCCAGAGTCAGGATTTAGCCAGGATTGAAAGACATTTACACTTCTCATCTCCAGACTTGAAATCAAGTTCCTGCTTGTGCCTGATTGGAGCATCCAGCCCCATGGACTCCAGGGGGAAAATATTAAATTCATGTCAAAGGACAGAGTTTCTGTACGACACATGCTTAATTTTTTTACACTCATTCATTCCTGCGATGTGGGTGTCACTGGCTAGACCAGCATTTATTGCCCATCCCTAATTACCCTTGAGAAGGTGTTGGTGAGCTGCCTTCTTGAACCGCTGCAGCCCCTGTGGTGTAGGTACACCCACAGTGCTGTTTGGGAGGGAGTTCCAGGATTTTGACCCAATGACATTGAAGGAACGGTGATATATTTCCAAGTCAGGATGGTGAGTGACTTGGAGGGGAACTTCCAGGTGGTGGTGTTCGTGTCTATCTGCTGCCCTTGTCCTTCTAGATGGTATTGGTCATGGGTTTGGAACATGCTACCCAAGGAGCCTTGGTGAGTTCCTGCAGTGCATCCTGTAGATGGTACACACACTGCTGCTACTGAGGGTCGGTACTGGGGGGAGTGGATGTTGAAGTTGGTGGATGGAATACCAATTAAGTGGGCTGCTTTGTCCTGAATGGTTTTCAGCGTCTTGAGTGTTGTGGGAGTTAGACTCATCCAGGCAAGTGGAGAGTATCCCATCACATTCCTGCCTTGTGCCTTGTAGATGGTGGACAGGCTCTGGGGACTCAGGAGGTGAGTTACTCACCACAGGATTCCTAGCCTCTGACCTGCTCTTGTAGCCACAGTATTTATATGGCTAGTCCAGTTCAGTTTCTTGTAACCCCAGGTGGTGGAGGATTCAGGAATGGTAATGCCATTGAACATCAAGGAGAAGTTATTAGATTCCCTGATGTTAGTGCTCACCATTGCTGGTACTTGTGTATCATGAATAATATTGTCACTTTACAGTCCAAATCTGAATGTAGTCCACTTCTTGTTGAATGTGGTCTCAGGATGTTTCAGTACCTATGGAGTTGTGAATGGTACTTGTACTGAAAATGGCATTGTGCAATTTGTCCACTTAAGGCTACGATAGCCATGTAGCAACAAAGGGAATTGAGGAGGATAAAGGAATGCATGTTTTAAGAGCATGTGCAGCAGTTATGCTTTTTACTGAATTTTAATGTTGTTTCACGACGCAGACAAAGAGGCTGAAAATATGAATTCCTCCTTTCAGATTTGAGAAGGTTTTTGCCGAATTTCTGCAGACAGCTTTTTAAGTTTCAGATTTCGAGGCTGTAGCCTGTTAGATACACATTGAGGCACTCCAGGTCAGGGTTAGCAAGAGGAAGGCCTACACGGTGTACACAAACACTGATCTGGAAAAAATAACCATCCAATCAAAGAAAAAACTCAGACCATTACAGAGAAATTTTTCTTTGGAAGGATGTGATCCAGAATCCTTGATCAGGCGCTATCACTGTGTTGCAGGTCTAGATGGTGTTGTCTATACTCAATCTGCCACCTTTGATTCAGAGCGATCATCTGTATTCCCACATTCGCAAAAGTGGCTGTGACTTTTCAATGGCAGGTTTTACAATCAGAGATGACAAAAGGTGAAACAAAAACAGAAACAGAAATACCTGGAAAAACTCAGCAGGTCTGGCAGCATCGGCGGAGAGGAACACAGCTGATGTTTCGAGTCCTCATGACCCTTCAACAGAACTAAGTAAAAATAGGAAAGGGGTGAAATATAAGATGGTTTAAGTGGGGGGGACCAACTTATATTTCAACCCTTTCCTATTTTTAATTAGTTCTGTTGAAGGGTCATGAGGACTCGAAACATCAGCTGTGCTCCTCTCCACAGATGGTGCCAGACCTGCTGAGGTTTTCCAGGTATTTCTGTTTCTGTTTTTGTTTTGGATTTCCAGCATCCGCAGCTTTTATGACAAAAGGTAAAAAGACCTCACTGCTCCCTTATCGGGATAAAAAGGCTTCACTGCTCCCCTATCGGGATAAAAAGACCTCACTGCTCCCCTATCGGGATAAAAAGACCTCACTGCTCCCCTATCGGGATAAAAAGGCCTCACTGCTCCCCTATCGGGATAAAAAGACCTCACTGCTCCCCTATCGGGATAAAAAGACCTCACTGCTCCCCTATCGGGATAAAAAGGCCTCACTGCTCCACTATCGGGATAAAAAGGCCTCACTGATCCACTATCGGGATAAAAAGGCCTCACTGCTCCCCTATCGGGATAAAAAGGCCTCACTGCTCCACTATCGGGATAAAAAGACCTCACTGCTCCCCTATCGGGATAAAAAGACCTCACTGCTCCCCTATCGGGATAAAAAGGCCTCACTGCTCCCCTATCGGGATAAAAAGGCCTCACTGCTCCACTATTGGGATAAAAAGGCCTCACTGCTCCACTATTGGGATAAAAAGGCCTCACTGCTCCACTAGTGGGATAAAAAGGCCTCACTGCTCCACTATTGGGATAAAAAGGCCTCACTGCTCCCCTATCGGGATAAAACATTGGAAGATATTGCTGAGAAAATTACTCCGGAGCAAAATGGCTATGACTCAGCAAGAAATGCGCTAACAACCTATTTCACAACAAAAAGAGCAATATATGTCTAATGACGCACAAAGCAAAATGAGAAATTGACAATAGAGTAGACTCTGAGAGATTGCTGCTGCTGGTCAGGGAATCTCAAACACAGGGGCCACCGTCTCAGGATAAGGGGCCGATCATTTAGGACTGAGATGAGGAGAAATTACTTCACTCAAAGGCAGTGTGAATCTTTGCAATTCTCTACCCCACACAGCTGTGGACGCTCCATCATTGAATACATTTAACGTTTTTGGTGTCTCAGGGAATTAAGGGATGGGGAAGCGGGCGGGGAAATGGAGTTGAAGCCTATGATCAGCATTGATGGTATTGAACGATGGCGTAGACTTGATGGGCCGAGTGATCTACTGCAGCTCCTATTTTTTGTACGTTTTTGCGCTCTTGAATTGCTTGTGATTGAGGCTAGTAGCAAATGTGACTATGTTGAGGTTGAATATGTCGAATGGGAAATCAAAACACAAATAATTGTAGGTTGTCTCTCTAGTCAGCTACACCAAAAAACTCTTGAGAATGACAGAAAGCTGTCAGAGCTGCTGGAGTTAGCAAGATCACCTTCTCAAGGGCGACTAGGGACGGGCAATAAATGCTGGCACAGCCAGTGAAGCCCACATCCCATGAATGAGTAAAAAAAACTATCACTTTCAGAGTCCAGGCCCACTGAAGTTGAGGCAGCCAAACAACAGTAACTATCACACTTCAAGTTCAATGTTTGCCCACTCACTTAACCTGTCTATATCCCTTTGCCTCTCTACCTCCTCTTGGCAACTTACTTTCCTACCTATCTTGGTGTCATCGGCAAAGTTACCCACCATACATTCCACCCCTTCATCCAAGTTGTTGATCTAGATTGTAAATAGCTGAGGCTCCAGCACTGATCCCTGTAGCACTCCGCTAGTTACAGCTTGCCAACCTGGAAAAGACCCATTTATCCCAACTCTGCTTCCTGTTAGCCAACCAATCTTCTATCCATGCTAATATGTTGACTGCTTCACACTACATCCCACTAATAGGCTGTTCACCAGATCAAGCATCAGTTGTCAGCAAGTTGCACAATGACCTATTTTGAAGCAGAGAAAACTATTCAGTTGGAGGTGGATGTGAGGCAGGTTAGCTTAGGTGCAGATCTCACGCAGAAAGGTAAGACAGGTCGCCCAATCATTGCGATGACAAGTGAATTGTTAATGCCCATGAAGCAATATTATTCACAAACAGGGAGGGAAGCACTCTCAATCACATAGGGTATCTTACACTTTCATCTCTATCTTTATGGAAATGAGTTGGAATAATAACCCATCGTAGACCATCATTAAATTGCTCAGCAACCCACAGGGAAAACCATTCACTGGAATATTGTGTTCAATACCCAAACTTCAAAAGTATGAGCTTTATGTTGAGCATCAGACAGGCAAGTTCAGCCTAGTAGGCTACCTTTCACAACTTCCTTTGCCAAGTCAGTCCTACTTGTCATGAGGGAAAGGTTTGCCATATAACATCTTGACTATGTAAACCTAAATGTGGTGCAAAGGTTAATAAAACTAGCAGTCATCAAATTGAGAACGAAACAAGATGAGGCGTTGCAACTGTGTCTGGCGGCTATGGAATCACCAAATTGGAAAGTTGTGATGGAGAGAATGTGCCTACCAGGTAAAATTGTTTTCACACTGCAAGGTCTTCACAATGTTCAGAATTAGCTCACCATTACCATCCTATCGAGTCTCGTGCTCCACAACAACTGCATTGTCCTTCCACAAGCTTTGAGGGGACTTGTTGTTGACTGAGCACATAAAATCACCAGGGAATTTTCAACCCAAAACAATTCCACAGGGATAGGTGTGGTTCCCAGGAATTGACCACATCCTGCATCCCTTGGAAGGCCGATTGCAGAGGCCCTTATTCTGACTCCGACCTCACAGATGCCTCTTCCTCAGCAGTCCTCCGAGAGCTGGGGGGCTTGGCTGACCCTGCCTCCACCTCCTGCAGACACGTGCCCATATAGTGACTACCAGAGTGTGAGACCTTTCCTCAACTGGACCTAATACCCACCAAGGTGTGTGTATCTGGCTGGTGGAGGGCACAGGTTGTGACGCCTCTCTTGGTGCACTTTCTTCCTCGGCTAAATCCTCGCTCCTCTCCGGGGTTATCTGAGTGCTGGGCAGGGCTTCCTCACTTTCGAGCCTTGCCCTGTCCCTGCTGGCCCCAGGAAGTGAGAGAGGAGAGAGCGAGTGACTGCTGAAGCTGCCTGTCACATGGAGGAAGATGTGACCCTGAGCTTTCTGGTGACCTGCATAGATCCTTACTGGATGGAGGCTGCAGGCCAATCTCTCCATCTCCACGGGATCTGTCCTGATCCATCCCTGGATCCAGCTGGACTTGCCCACTCACTGAAGTCAGTGAGGCCTTTGAAATGAGCCAGCCCTCTCCCATCTTCTCCCTCTCTCTCCGACTGTGGCTTAACCTCTCCTGCACAAAGAGAGAAGGTGGGGTTGGGAGCAATGGGGTTACATCTTTTTTTCCCATGCTTCTGCTCTTACAAATAACCCGCTGGATTGTGTGCCACCTGATGAATGCACTGGAGGGTATTCAGAAGGGTTCTGGGGCAGCAGCCTCCAGAGTGGTGAGGCCATGCCGATAGAAGGGTAAGACTCACACGGGCCTGTCATGAGCAGTGTTCGCTGGCGCCCTCACCGCCTGACCTCCTTCCCCCACCCTACCCCCTCCCAGACAGCATCTGCGCTCCCTGTGTGGAAGGGTCAGGGGCCCAGAGTGACCTCTCTACCTGCAGAGTAGATGGGCTGCAGTTGGGCTTTGAGGCATCGACTGATTATGCTGCCGCTGAGGCCCATGTCCCCTGTACCATTCAGTGAGGTTAGTGAGTAGGATTCACTTACCCTGGCGGAGGGGAGGAGGCCATTCATCCTTTTCCAGCTCAGCAGGGCAGTCCTCTGCTGGAGGCCCTGGGCAGTGACATGCCCTGGAGACTTGCTCCCTTGCAGGGTTTGTCTCCCCGCTCAGCCTCCTCCTCCCATCCTGTGGGGGTCAAGGACGTCCCTCCTGGCCTCCACGTTGTCGAGCAAGGCACCCAGGGAGGCATCGCTGAATTTGGGTTGGGGGCTTCCCTGTCCTTGCCGGGCCATCTCCTCCCTGAATGCTGGGTAGGTTGCTGCCTGCGCACCTTTTCCATGTGCTGCCCAGGTACGATGGCAGGGCCCGCGCCATCCAGCCCACTCTGACACATGTTGCATCGGGAGACTCCCAACTGCACAGTTAATGAGGCCGGGGCTGTAAAATAGCACGCAAATTCCCAGCAGCCTCTGCAGCGGGAAAGACTCCGCATCTCACCCCCTCCAGCCACTGGACTAGGAAAATCCTGCCCAATGCTCCAGGTGAGGACATTGTCTTCATTTGCTAATTCTGCAAACTTTCGTTTTTTGCCTTATCATTTTTAAATTTAAATATTTCTAGCTGGCCAATTTCCAGTCTGTCTGACTCCAGTCCCAGTCGGTGTCCCCAGCCTGATCCCAGAGGCTGGACAATTCAGTTAGTAACAACTGCAGCTTTTATTTGATTCACACAACTTGGGGAAAGATGGATTTGCTCCTTTTATCTCACTGACATATTTTAGTGAAATCCGGTTTGGTTAAAAACCCGAGCCTTTTGTTTAATTAGTACCTTTTAGCAGAGTTGGATTTTACTTCTTCTTTTTATTTAATAAATGTGATGGGATTCCTGTTTGAATAAAATGAGGGGTTATTTAATCCATCAATAAATCAATGTGCAGATGAGGAGCCTCATCATCCAAACTTCTAGATTATTAATCCCAGAACGTCACCATTATGATTCCGCATCCCTGTAAAGTCCAGCACCAGGAAAGATCAACTCATGCTATTGGCCATGTGAATGTCTGAATATGTTAATAAATATCTGAATATGTTAATAAATCATCTATGAATCACTCTGTGCAATATGGAATTTACCCAAGTTAAATAATCACCACAACAATTCTGTACATGCTTCTACTAACTGATTGCAATGCAATAATATGAATTTGAATAGCACCTTTAAAATAATGAAATATCCCAAGACATTTCCCAAGTGCATAATAATGTCCTGGAAAATCTGAATATTTTTGTCTGACACCATTTCATTATTTATAAACGTGATGTGAAAAACTCTTCATTAACTGTGACTCTATTCCTTTGGTTAGGTTCAGGATTTCGGAGAAGGTCTATTCCGCGTCAACTTAACTGTTGATGTCCAGGAAACTGTGTGCAACAGAAGCTCTGGATTGGATCTGGCGAATTGTTCACTGATACCTATCCCGGACGCTGTAAGTATTCCAATGTTTGCAGGAAGTGCTTCAAGCTGCTTGAACTCCTGCCGGGGGGGTGGTCTCTGAGCTGAAGGACAGCTGGATTCACTGCAGGACATACGCTTGCTAACTGCTTCCTGGATCACAGGTTCCAGGAGGTGGTCACTCCACAGACAGACAGAGTTCAGAATAACAAGTGGGTAACTGCCCAGAGGGTAACAAGAGGTAGGCAGCCCAGGAATCCTTTGGGAGTGTGGGGCCCTCTCAAACTAATATTCAGCAGTGAATTGATGTGGGTGATGACATCTTGAAATGTGGTTCTGAGTCTGGCAGCATAAGCCAAAGAGTTGCACAGGGAAGTTAGAGTGACCTGTAGGAATGCATTAGTCATTGGAGATTCATTGGTCAGGGGGAAGGACAGGCAGTTCAGATATTGTTGATGTGGGACATAGTTGTCTCTCTAGTGATGCCATGGACTTGGCTCTTGATACTATCCTCTGAGGAACCATCTCACTCACCAGTATCCAAAATGGAAAAGCGGTTGGAGATTGTGATAGCCTCAGGCGCTTCCTGCACTACCTGCCTCTGAGATACTCTGGCGGTCACCCATTGCCTCTCTCCCTGTGTATTTCCTGCCTGTGTGCTATCCATGAAATGCTCAGCCTTGTGGATGCACCACAGTGGCTCCAGCCACCACTCAGGCTCCACAGCCTGGGGCTCAGGTTACTGAAGCTGGTGACACTGCCTGCAAGTGTAGTCATCGAGAGCACTTTGTGCCTGCATGACTTCCCACATCCCGCAGGATGCACATTCCAAATGGCCGGGCTGCACTGAGATATCTTATATTTTATATAAAGTGTTTTCTACAGTATTTACTCACTTATTTTAATTATTATCTTAATTCAGAATAATTCCTATGTACACTACAATTTACTGTGTTCATCTCAGTCTCCACCGCTTCTTGCATTCTTTTAACTCCTGCCTCTGCTCTCAGTCTCTCAGTGTCAAAGAACTGGATGTTTGAAAATATTACACCCTTGTTCAAAAACAGGGAGAAAGATAAACCTGGTATTTCCAGGTCAGTAAGTTGAACGGGGGAGGGTATGGAAGCTTTTAGAAACAGTAACCCAGGAGACCAGCAAGAGTCACTCGGACAAGTTATAAAGTAGCGCCAACATGGATTATTAAGGGTAAATTGTATTTGAGTTTTTTAATCAGCCAGCAGAAAGGGTGAATGAGAGCAATGCCTTTGATGATGTGTATATGGACCTTCAAAAGACATTTGCCAAACCATCACAGAATTGGCTTGTTAGCAAAATAGAAAGGCTTCAGTTAAAAGGGGGGCAATAGCATCAGAGGATTCTAAAAGAGGGAGCTGCAGACATCGTTGATACATGAGTTATAACCTTCCAAAAGGTCCTCGATTCCAGAACAGTTGCAGCAGAGTGGAAGTTAGCACATGTAACATTGGTATTTAAAAAAAGAGGGAGAGAGAAAACCACAAGCCAGTTTGTATCACATCAGTTATCAGAAAACTGTTGGTATCAATGATGAAGGAGATGTTAACAGTGCATTTGGAAAATCTTAATGTCGTCAGGCAGATTCAACATGGTTTTAGGAAAAGAACTCATGTTTGGCAAATTTATTAGAGATTTCTGAGGATATAGCTAGGAGGATATAACTAGGATATAACTAGGATATAATTAGGAGGATATAACTAGGATATGACTAGGATATAACTAGGATAAAGCAGAGTCAGTTGCTGTTGTACACTTATTGATTGGCAATAATATACTAGCACAGAGAGGGGATTGGTTAATGGACAGAAAGCAGAGAGCAGGAATAAAATGGACATTTAAAAATGGTAGGCTGTAACTAGTGGAGTGTCACAAAGATCAGTGCTCGGGTGTCAACTATTTAAAATCCGTATTAATAACTCCGCCTTCAGTACTCCTCCATGAGGTGTCAGCTGTGGCTCAGTTCATAGCACCCTCGCCTTTGAATCAGAGGGTTGTGGGTTCATGTCCCACTCCCGGAAACCAAGAACTGTGATTGTACTTGAAAGAGTTGCAATCTGTGACTGTTGATAACTCGAAAGAGTTTCAGTACTCCTCCATGTTAAACAGCACTTGGAGGAAGCACTGAGGGTGACAAGGATGCAGAATGTACACTGGGTGGGTGACTTCACTGTCCATCACCAAGAGTGACTCGGTAGCACCACTACTGACTGAGCTGGCCAAGTCCTGAAGGACATAGCTGCTAGACTGGGTCTGCGGCAGGTGGTGAGGGAACCAACAAGAGGGGGAAACATACTTGACCTCATCCTCACCAACCTGCCTGTCACAGATACATCTGTCCATGACAGTATCGGTTGGGGAACCATCGCAAAGTGGAGATGAAGTCCCATCTTCACATTGAGGTTATCCTCCATCGTGTTGTGTGGCAGTACCACCGTGCTAAATGGGATAGATTTCAAACAGATCTAGCAACTCAAGACTGGGCAACCATGAGGCGCTGTGGGCCATCAGCAGCAGCAGAATTGTACACAACCCGTATCTGTAACCTCATAGCCTGACATATCCTCCAATCTACCATCAAACGAAGGGATCACCTTGTTCAATGAAGAGTGCAGGAGGGCATGCCAGGAGCAGCACCAGGCATACCGAAAAATGAGGTGTCAACCTGGTGAAGCTATAACACAGGATTGCTTGCATGCCAAACAGCATAGGCAGCAAGTGATAGACAGAGCTAAGCGATCCCACAACCTACAGATCAGATCTATGCTCTGCAGTCCTGCCACATCCAGTCGTGAATGGTGGTGGATAATTAAACAACTCACTGGAGGAGGAGGCACCACAAATATCCCCATCCTCAATGATGGAGGAGCCCAGCACATCAGTGCAAAAGATAAGGCTGAAGCATTTACAGCAATCTTCAGCCAGAAGTGCCGAGTGGATGATCCATCTCAGCCTCCTCCGTAGGTCCCCAGCATCACAGATGCCAGTCTTCAGCCAATTCGATTCACTCCACGTGATATCAAGAAACGGCTGAAGGCACTGGATACTGCAAAGGCTATGGGCCCTGACAATATTCCGGCAATAGTGCTGAAGACTTGTGCTCCAGAACTTGCCGTGCCCCTAGCCAAGCTGTTCCAGTACAGCTACAACACTGGCATCTACCCGGCTATGTGGAAAATTGCCCAGGTACGTCCTGGACACAAAAAGCAGGACAGATCCAACCCGGCAATTACTGCCCCATCAGTCTACTCTCCATCATCAGTGAAGTAATGGATGGGGTCAGCAACAGTGTTATCAAGCAGCACTTGCTTAGTGATAACCTGATCACTCATGCTAACTTTGGGTTTCAAAAGGGTCACTCAGCTCCTGACCTCATTACAACCTTGGTTCAAACATGGACAAAACACCTGAACTCCTGAGGTGAGATCAGAGTGACTGCCCTTGACATCAAGGCAGCATTTGACCGAGTGTGGTATCAAGGAGCCCTAGCAAAACTGGAGTCAATGGGAATCAGGGGGAAAACTCTTCGCTGGTTGGAGTCATACCTAGCACAAAGGAAGATGGTTGTGGATGTTGGAGGTCAGTCCTCTCAGCTCCAGGACATCACTGCAGGAGTTCCTCAGGGTAGTGTCCTCGGCCCAACCATCTTCAGCTGCTTCATCAATGACATTCCTTCCATCTTAAGGTCAGAAGTGGGGATGGTCGTTGATGATTGTACAATGTTCAGCACCATTCACAACTCCTCAGGTACTGAAGCAGTCCATGTCCAAATGCAGCAAGACCTGGACAATATCCAGGCTTGGGCTGACAAGTGGCAAGTAATATTCGCGCCACACAAGTGTCAGGCAATGAAAATCTCCAACAAGAGACAATCCATCTCACTTTGACATTCAATGCCATTACCATTCCTGAATCCTCCACCACCTGGGGGTTACCGTTGACCAGAAACTGAACTGGACTAGCCATATAAATACTGTGACTACAAGAGCAGGTCAGAGGCTGGGAATCCTGTGACAAGTAACTCACTCGTAACTCCCCAAAGCCTGTCCACCATCTACAAGGCACAAGTCAGGAGTGTGATGGAATACTCCACACTTGCCTGGCTGATTGCAGCTCCCACAACACTCAAGAAGCTTGACACCATCCAGGACAAAGCAGCCCCGCTTGATTGGCACCACATCCACAAACATTCACTCCCTCCACCACCGATGCACAGTAGCAGCAGTGTGTACCATCTACAAGATACACTGCAGAAACTCACCAAGGCTCCTTCGACAGCACCTTCCAAACCCACGACCACAACCATCTAGAAGGACAAGAGCACCAGATAGTTGGGAACACCACCACCTGGAAGTTCCCCTCTAAGCCACTCACCATCCTGACTTGGAAATATATCGGCTGTTCCTTCACTGTCGCAGGGTCAAAATCCTGGAACTCCCTCCCTAACAGCACTGTGGGTGTACCTACACCACATGGACTGCAGCGGTTCAAGAAGGCAGCTCAGCACCACCTTCCCGAGGGCAATTAGTAATGGGCAATGAATGATGGAATCACAGAATGGTCAGAGCACAGAAGGAGGCTATTTGGCCCATTGTTTCTCCCAATTCCAGTGATGCTCACATCCCATAAACAAATTTTTAAAACATTTTAAGCAAGTACAGAGTCAGGGAAAGTGTAACGGACATGAAAGACAAAAAGGAAAGGTCTGTGATAGGCTGCAAAGCAGAAGAGATGACATGGAAAAAAGGATGATGGTGCAAGACAAAAGGAGAGAGTGAGACAAGAAGGAAAACCTGTGCCGGGAGGAGGCTAAAGAGGAAAAAGCAGAATCACCACCAGCAGCTTCTGGGGCATCAGTGGCAAGAATCTGAAATTGCTGATGAGTTTAGAAGGCTGTAAAATTCCTGATCGATTGATGGGTTGCCCTTCCTCAAGCTACACT
Organism: Cetorhinus maximus; assembly: GCF_964194155.1. Classification (NCBI taxonomy): domain Eukaryota; kingdom Metazoa; phylum Chordata; class Chondrichthyes; order Lamniformes; family Cetorhinidae; genus Cetorhinus; species Cetorhinus maximus. The sequence continues at coordinate 1,994,432 of NC_135889.1, read as the reverse complement.
GAACTTCCCGGGCACAGTATAGGAGGCCGAGTAGAGGGAAGTTAGAGTGGGAGTGAAGAACGCTATTAACATGACAACTCACCAGAAACTCAAGGTCACACTTGCAGCAAGTAGCAAACAGGTTGTCTGCTACTTTCACCATTAATTTTAACCTTATTCAACATGTTAAAAAGCCCAACTGCTTGACAAGAGGCTTGGGAGACAGTAATCCAAAAAGAGGCTGTTCATTGTTTCATTTGCTTAGGGAATTATTGATCTAAAAGTAAAGCCGTGAGAAGTGGGCTGAATCCATCAAACTGAAAACAATTTCACCCTGTAAACGATTCTGTAATTTTATCTGTGAACTCAGGTTAAACAGCGCCCCAGGGGCAGAATGTACTTTTAACATTAACACCTCCTGCACCCTATCAATGAATGACTCATTTGGGACAAGTTTACATTTTCCATCCAGTGGTTATAAATACTGGAAACCTGGTGCGACACCCAACAGAGGAACCTCAAGAGTGACAATCTGCTCTGTGAATGGTGAATGGCTGTGAGTGACTGATTATCACACCCACCATTAAAGGCTTTCGAGCAGAACGGCTGCTGGGAATATAACTGTTCCATCAATTCCATAGCACAGAGTTAAATATTAAAGCATTCTCTGACAGAAGGTTCAGAAAGTGACAATCATTTACAGGAGAGGAAACAGACCCGGTGATGCGACACTCAGGGGAGGTGTACACAGACTGTGGTGTGATAGTCGGGCTGATGGGGGGATAGTGGAGGAGGTTACAGTGCACCAAAGGCACCTTTGTGTAAACGTTGAAAATATCTTGCTAAAGAGCTTCAGGATCTGTCTCCAGCCCTGCTCTCTCAGTGATCTCACTTTTCTGATCCAGTCAGATCAGTTCAGTGATCATTTCCAATAAGGAGACAGCTCTTTAATTTTTTACACTCTCCCTTCCACTGTTTTAACAATGCTGGATATCAGGATGTAACAGCATTCCTGATGCCCAGTGTTGTTCACAATGGGAAAATGCCAGGCGACAGAGTCTACAATCTGTCTCTGGGCAGTCCTGCCATCGCTCCCAATGAAAATTCCTGCAGCTGACAGTGAAGTTGAAGGAACTAAAAGGAATAACACTGATTCAGTCTCCCACAGCTTGGAAGCTCTCCCTCAGTGTAAAACGATCACAATATCACATTAATATGGAATGCAACATTTACCCTGATGAGTAAACAATATCCTGTATTAATAAAACCCCTTGATGTTTACATTATCCCGGCACTCAGGCGTGTTACCATTAGTTCAATATTCCACTGCTGATGCTCACTCACTATTACAAAATTCACTGTGATTTGGAGCAGTGTTACTGAATTATAATCTCACCTTGTATATCTGTAGAAAACTGCTACTTGCATCAGCCTCGTCACAGTCAATCGCGCTGTGGGTGTCATCAGTGTCATATTGCAATGCACAAACACAACCTTCACAACCTCAACACCGATTCCAACAACAATGTCGAGTCCAACAACAACAACAACAACTCCAACAACAACTCCAACAACAACAACAACTCCAACAACAATATCAACGATTCCGACAACAACTCCAACAACAACAACAACTCCAACAACAACTCCAACAACAACAACTCCAGCAACAACTCCAACAACAACAACTCCAACAACAACAACAACTCCAACAACAACTCCATCAACAACAACTCCAACAACAACAACTCCAACAACAACTCCAGCAACAACAACTCCAACAACAACTCCAACAACAACTCCAACAACAACTCCAACAACTCCAACAACAACAACTCCAACAACAACAACTCCAACAACAACTCCAACAACAACATCAACAACTCCAACAACAACATCAGCAACTCCAACAACAACATCAGCATCAACCAAACCGTCATCATCATCAGGAACCACTGAATCATCAGAGAAATGCCGTAGAAAGGTAAATCACAGATTTTTTTCAAATTCATTGTTAAAGGAAAGAGCAGTTTAATTACAGCTGACTTTCAGCTCAGAACATTGTGGAAATTGCTTATGTGTTGCTTTATGTTATTAAATTGTCATGATCTTTCGTGCTGATTTTGTGAAAACTCTGCTGAAACTATCCACTGAAGAACTGAAGAATTCAGAGCAGGGGTAGGTCATACAGCCCCTTACTGCTGCTCTGCAAAAATCTATTGAACTTACCCTTGAATATACTCATGGACAGATCATTCCCAGCTCTCTGTGGTAGACAATTCCAAAGGTTGTCAACCCTCTGAATAAAATGTTCCTCCTCTCAGTCCTAAATGGCCCAACCCCTTAGTTTCTAGATTCTCCACCCAGACAAAGCTACATTTGAAGAATTTTATATGACTCAACGATGTTACCTCTTACTCTTCTCAACTCCAGAGAATATCAGCCCATTGTGCTCAATCTCTTGGATGCCTCCCAGGAGTCAATCTAGCGAACGATCCTTTGGTGCACTCCCCTAGGCAGCATATCCTTCCCTAGGTAAGAGACTAAAACTGTACACAGTACTCCAGGTGTGGTCACACCAAAGCCCTGTACAATTGCTGCAAGATTTTCTTCCTCGTGTGTTCCAACCATCTTACAATAAAGGCAACATACCATTTGCCTTCCTAATTGCTCACTCTTCCTGTATGTTAACTTCCTGTAATTCATTTACAACCCACTCAATGCGAATATTTTCTAGCCTCTTGCATTTTAGAAAATATCCCCCTTTCCATCCCTCTATCCAAAGTGAATCATTTCACACCAGCTTGCCCACAAAACAGCTCTGCCCCCATGCTAATAGAAGCCCACTCAAATTTCCTGAATTTGCACCCGTTCTGAATGGTCTGTAAATTTAAGCTTAACATTTAATGCACAACATTATCCAAGTTTATATTTTGATCTCTTTTTAGGGTGATTGTTTAAACTCTTTTTTTCAAAGCCATTGCGCTGACACCTGCAATGCATTCATCATTAAAAAACTTCATTACATTTTTTTGAAACATGCTTCACCAAATGTGTGGAAACTATAGTTGATAGCCTCAACCTTTAATTTGATTCATTAATTCATTGTTAAAGAAGGAGATAAAGTGAGAATGTAGCATCATTTCAGCACATTCCTGGAACTCTGTTATCCTGAGTATCCACTTGTTTGTTGCTGCATTTTATATTTTGGCATTTGTGAATAATATGATCATAGAATCAAAACCTAACTCGCCAACAGGAGGAATGGTATGAATTTTGCCTAAACTTGGTGATTACTTCATTTCAGAAATTCCTCACCAAACAGAAATCATGAAACAGGAGAGTGGAACTCTCTAGGTTCCTGCTTTCTAGTACAGCTGGGGGTGCTGTAGGTGGCTGGTAGACAATTATTAGTGAGCTAGCCTGCTGATTTCCTGCCGGAAATGCCAATTATGGACAGATTACTGTCGGCAGTGATGCACCCATGATTTTGCCAGTAGCTGCTCACTGCATACGAATGGCCCAGACAGCAACGAGAGGCTTGGGAAACCTCAGCACCATTTCTGAGAGAGAGACGCAGGATAGATTCTTATATAAGACTGCAGGGTAAGACAATAATCAGATCATTGATGATCACTTGGCATCTTCCCAAACCCAATGACTGTGGCTGGTTAAACCCACAATGCACACAGGCCCTTTGAGCAAATATTGTAAGTAGCTTGCTCATTGTGAGGTCCAGCAAATAGCAGATGAGGATAAATGAGCAATTGATCTGGTTTTGGTGGCGTCATTGACCGGGAGAGCTCTCTGCTCCTCTTCAGACAACATCATGGGATCATGAGCAGACAGTTGCCGCTTGACATCTCATCTAAAGATTTACACCGCTGACCATGCAGCAACCCCTTAGTGCTGCACTCAGACTGGATTACATACTGTGGTCCTGCAGTGGGGATTGACCCTATGATTATTTGTCTTTAAGGAATGAGCTAAATGACTGAGCTAAGATGGCACTGTGCTATCCAAGGCAGATTTAAACATGTCTATGTGGGACAGGGCACTGAGGCCTAAAACTGGGTGACTGACAGCTTTGAGTGCAACTAAGACTGATTGGTTAATCAAGGCAGATATTTGCTTCTAGAAATATCTCTATTAAGAGTGAAGCTATAAATGATATAATTTAATTTAGAAACACGGCAGAGGAGGAAGCTATTGGTGTTGCAGGAAGAAACATGGTTCAAGAAGAAGAAGGTGTAGGTGGATGTGTCGCTGGGGCAGGGGGAGATGTAACAGACATCACAACAGGCACAACAGATACAACAGATACAACAGGCACAACAGATACAACAGATACAACAGGCACAACAGATACAACCATGGACTAGTAGATGGCTATCAACCTGTAGGAAGAACCAATCCACAAGGCAAAAGGAACTGGAGAGAGTGAAATACAAACTTTGTAAGTATCACCAGAAATTATTTGTTACTTTTTTATTTTTATTTCATCTCAGGAGTCACTGGATCACTGAAAATTACAATTGGCCTGTGTTGGTATTTATCCCCATGTGAACTGTATCCTAATCCCGTGTGCCTGCCCAGTTTCTGTATCCATCTCCCTTTCATTCAGCCTCCTATTTAACCTCATTACCTATCTTTAAATGTTGACATGGTCTGTTGCAGTGATTTAGTTTACGGTAATAAGATGGGGTTGATTTTTCTGTATGATTCTGATCTTGTATATTTCTATATGGTCACCTCCCAGATGCCACTTATCAAAGCAGAAACGCCCAAAGTCTTTCTTCGTAACCCAGCTCTCTAACACTTGGGATCAGTCGCTCTTTCTGAACTGCCTCCAAGATTTGAATGTCTCCCTTGTGCCTCAGTGACTAGAACGGGACACAATATTCCAAGTGTGGTCTATCCAGAGAACAATACGACTTAATCATCACTTCCTCTGACTGGCATTCCCTTTTTATCATTCATTTATGGGATGTGGGCATCGTTGGCAAGGCTAGAAGTAAATGCCCATCCCTAATTGCCCTTGAGAAGGTGGTGGTGAGCTGCCTACTTGAACCGTTGCAGTCCCTGTGGTGTAGGTACACCCACAGTGCTGTTAGGGAGGGAGTTCCAGGATTTTGACCCATTGACAGTGAAGGAACGGCGATATATTTCCAAGCCAGGATGGTGAGTGGCTTGGAGGGGAACTTCCAGATGGTGGTGTTCCTCTCTAACTGCTGCCCTTGTCCTTCTGGATGGTAGAGGTCGTGGGTTTGGAAGGTGCTGTTGAACGAGCCTTGGTAAGTTTCTGCAGTGCATCTTGTCGATGGTACACACACTGCTGCTACTGTGTGTCGGTGGTGGAGGGAGTGAATGTTTGTGGATGGGGTGCCAATCAAGGAGGGTTGCTGTGTCCTGGACGGTGTTGAGCTTCTTGAGTGTTGTGGGAGCTGCTTTCATCCAGGCAAGTGGAGAGTATTCCATCACACTCCTGACTTGAACCTTGTAGATAGTGGACAGGCTTTCGGGAGTCCGTAGGTGAGTTACTTGCTGCAGGATTCCAAGCCTCTGGCCTGCTCTTGTAGCCACAGTGTTTAAATGGCTAGTCCAGTTCAGTTTCTGGTCAATGGTAACCCCAGGATGTTGGTAGTGGGGGATTCAGTGATGGTAATGCCATTGGAGATGGGTAGGCTCTCTCTTGTTGGAAATGGTCATTGACTGACGCTTGTGCTGTGTGAAAGTTACTTTCCAGTTATCAGTCTCAGGCTGAACATTGTCCAGCTCTTGCTGCATGTGGGCAGGGACTGCTGACTATCCGAGGTGTTGCAAATTGAAATGAATATTACAATTATCAGTAGTTTCATGGTCACCATTTTTGAGTTTCGATTTTCAATCCCAGATTTATTTAATGAAGTGAGTTTTATTTCCCTTGCAGTCCTGGGAGGACTTGAACTCATGAATCTAGATCATTGTTCCAGATGCCATGATTACTGGTCGAGTAACAAAACCAGTGCGCTCCCTGTTTCGCCTAGATCTTTCAGTATTCCATTTGGTTTTTGATCATTGCCCATGTTCAAGATTCTCCCCTGCATGGGGACACTGTTCTGCCTCAGTTGGTGGCTCTCTCACCTGTAAGTCAGAAAGTTGTAGGTTCTAATCCCCTCCAGGGCTTGAATGTTAAAACCTAGGCTGACATTCCAGCACTGTGCTGTTGGACAGACAGTGTTTCAATGAGAAGTTAAGCGGTGGCTTCGTTTGCCCTCGCAGGTGAATGTAAAAGATCCCAGTGGACAATTCTGAAAAAGAGCAGGGGAGTTCTCAGCACTGTCTCGGCCAATATTTATCCCTCAATCAACATCAGGAAAAACAGAGGCCAGGATTTTCCAGTCCTGTCCAGCAGCAGGGACAGAAAATCCCAGCCAGGTTCTCTGGCTGTTATCATATTGCCCTTCATGGGAGCTTGCTGTGCACAAACTGACTGTTCCTCACGTTACAACAGGGACTACTCTTCAAAAGAGCTTAATTAGCCTTAAAGAGCTCTAGGAAGCCCTGTGATCATAAAAGGAGCTACATAAATGAAAATTGTTCTTTCACATTTGGTATCAGTGGGAAATTTTGCAATGTTTGAAATCCTTTATATTGACAACAGGGAACAAAGAATTCCACTGGTCAATAATCCCCAGAGAGCTATTGCAGCTTATAGTAAGTTGATATCCTTGAGTGTGTAAGCTATCAGAATCATTTGAGTCTAATGAAGTGTATCAATTTTTGGTTATGTTGAAGGATTTGGTAAATATTTCTTTCTGATGATTAAATTAGTCCTCCCAATTTCTGTTCTTCCTATTCATTCCAGCAGCTGTGTGTGAGCTGAATTAAAACAAGATAAGTGTGAGCTGATGCATTTGGGCAGGGCATACAAGGCACGGGAATGCACAGTGAATGGTAGGACCCTGGGAAGTACCGAGGATCAAAGAGATCTGGGTGTGCATGTCCACCGGTCCCTTAATTTAGCAGGACAGGTAGATAAGGTGGTTAAGAAGGCATATGGGATACTTGCCTTTATTAGCTGAGGCATAGAATATAAGAGCAGGGAGGTTATGCTGGAACTGTATAAAACACTGGTTAGGCCACAGCTAGAGTATTGTGTGCAGTTCTGGAATCCGCATTATAGGAAGGATGTGATTGCACTAGAGAGAGTGCAGAGGAGATTTACCAGGATGTTGCCTGGGCTGGAGAGTTTTAGTTATGAGGAGAGATTGGATGGGGTTATTTTCCCTGGAGCTGTGGGGATTGAGGGGAAACATGATTGAGGTGTATAAAATTATGAGGGGCATAGATAGGGTAGACTGGAAGGAACTTTTCCCCTCGGTGGAGGGATCAATAACCAGGGAGCATAGATTTAAGGTAAGGGGCAGGAGGTTTAGAGGGGATATGTGGAAGAATTTTCTGACCTAGAGGGTGGTGGGAATCTGGAACTCACTGCCTGAAAGGGTGGTAGAGGCAGAAACCCTCATAACATTTAAGGAGTATATGGATGTGCACTTGCAATGCCATGGCATACAAGGCTATGTGTCTAGTGCTGGAAAATAGGATTAGAATAGTTAGGCACTTGTTTGACCAGTGCAGACTCAATGGGCTGAAGGGCCTTTTTCTGTGCTGTAGACCTCTATGACTCTATGACTATGACCCTATCCTATGTATTGTGTTTGCTTATAACAGACAAACAAACGATACTCCCAGGATTAAACATTAACTCAATGCTGTCACCATAAATGTCCCAGGAGAAACACATCCTTCCCAACATCAGCCCCATTTTACACGCGTCCACCACAAACTCACTTTTCTTTTACTGAGAAGAGATTTTTCACCTCATTCACTAACTGAAAATATTTGCCAAGAACCTCCTTGAAAAATTATTAACCAATTTTCAGCTGAAACTATTAGGAATTCTCATTCAGTGAATTTTGCTGATTTATTACAGATTTCAAAAGAAAACTGAAGAGAGAACAGAGACATCAGGACAGAGGGAGGAGATAAACAGGAAGGAAATTCCACCTGGATTAAACTGATAACTTTAAAACATTGTTTCACATTTAATTATAAGTAATTTACTGTTTAAATGTTAGTCGGTTACACTGTAGCTTATTATACTGGTGTTCATGATATTCTCACTGCTCAGTAATGTGTCAATTAACTAAATCATATGATATATTCCATACAATATGTCACTGTGAAGCTGAATAATAAACAGAATATTGAATTTTTCTGCAACTGGGTCTCTTTCAGTTCAACAACACAGAAACAACTCACACACATCGGAATGGATTTTCCCTTTCGAGACAGGAATCATGAATCAGGCCATTTCCCAACATCCTGTTCCCGAGCTCTAAAATTCAGGGATCTCATGCAGGATTTTGATCTCCAGGAGTTGGGCAGGGCTGGAGCCAGGAATGCCACCCTCAGAAACAGACCCAAGACAACAGCAACGTCGTGCAGGCCAGCATGTTGGAAGGCCGCTTTGACTTGCTGGAGCATTGTCCCCATCCTCTACATGGTTTTAGGCCACTTAGCCCTGAACCCTCAGCCCCTCACCCCCCCCCCCACCCACCCCCATGCCCCCTCCTTCTTCCCTTATATCCTCTGTGTTCCATCTATGTCCCCTCATATCCCCATGCCTCTTCCATGCTCCTTAATATCACCATGCCCCTGCCATGCTCCCTCATATTCCCTCCATACCCCTGTGCCCCCTCTACACCCATACACTTTCCATACCCCTTTTGTTATCTAACCATACCCCATCCATATACTTGCCTTGCCCTATGTCCCTTCCTTGTCCCCCATGGATCCTCGATACCCACTCTCCAGGTATCCACTATGGCCATAACCAATGAGCCATATAACAACAGTGGTAAGTCTTTGAAATGCTCCTGAAACTGACACAATAAGCAAAGAGGCAGTGAGAATCTGATTTGAAAGAAACTTCTCAATCTGCAACATCATAAAAGTGTTGATCCACTATAGAATGGTATCATACTACCATATTATCAATGAATAAATGTTGAACCCTCTTAACACCTCTTAATTGTGTCCAAATAAACAAACAGGCATTGAAAAACTATATCAGTGAAAGAATAATGTATTACACCTTCTTAAAGCTGTCAGCCAAACAAAGATAGCACTCTACTTTAAGCTGTATAAACAGATTCCTGCTGAGCGAATGCCATTACCCATTTTGGAGCTCAGCCAAGCATTGACAAAGAGACAGTCTGGGGAAAAAAAAACAGATGTCTGTCCATCTGTTCAACTTGCTTTTGCTGATGCAGTTGCCAGATGGCCATATAATATGAACATATGAGCAAGGAGCAGGAGTAGGCCATTCAGCCCCTTGAGCCTGCTCCGTCATTTAATAAGATAATGGATTCTCCCCTCCAGCCGTGACGAAATATTACGCGGGATGAAATTGAAATTTCTCCTAAGTCCTTATTATGGCAACGTGGATGTCACAGGACATGTGTGGGTGGTCACGCTCCGGCATCTTTCCTGACTGGGGGATGATGGCTTGTGCTGGGGATGGAGGGGATAATTCGAAATTCCAGCCCCATGGACCTCATTTTACCCTTTCCTGATACAATTCCGGCCAGGAGCAGGAGAGGAAAATCTAACCATTTATTGAATGTCTGAGATGGTAAAACTCTGCAATCTGATTAGTAACTGCTTTGCCCTAAACTGATCCAACTCGCATTCCACAAACCACCTTGGGTCGTCTGCTCCAGGGTGTCTTATAAATCCATTCAACAATTGTACTGACAGTGAAAGGTCAGAGGCACAGAAAGTCACATCAGCAGAGAAACAAGGTGAAGAATATAAACAGGCCACGTTTCACTAACTCCTAATAACACTGAAGCTGGCGCAGTCTGTTTAACACAAACTGATACATGAGGAGTTCCTGTTCCTGTGAGGGCTCCTGATGTGTCCATTACAGGTTTTTACAAATATTCTCCAAAATTAGCATCATCGGTGCTGCTCAGAGTCGGTTTGTGCATCTTGTAGTCAAGAGTTAACTTTTCCTATCTGATATCTAGATGTGTAATAGTGTAACTGGGGTTTGGTAACAGTGAGATTCTCTTGTTCATATCTATTTAATCACACGGTCCTCACAGACAAGAGCTCCGATGATGCTGCCTTTGTTTTCTGAAAGGAGAATGGGTTACTGCTTTAGTGGGATGAAGACAGATACAAATTACTATTTAAAAATTCAGTAAAGAGGGACAGTTGTAAAATATTTAGGTTGGAATTTTCCCAGAATTGCAGTGTGTGTGTGTTAGTGGGCGGGTAAAATGAGGTCCTACCAGCTGATGAACATGGCGGGTTTTCACACTGTACCTTCCCGAACCCATCTCATTATATATTCACTCCCGCGAAACACGCCATGGCCCATTCGCCCACCCGCCATCACCCCGCTGTTGCATCTCGCCGGCCGCCATCTTTAAAAGGCAGCGGCCATCAAAGTGCTCATCACCACCAGCTCACTACCGCTGCCCGGGAGACATGGCCAGCAGAGGAAAAAATACTGAAGCCCCCCCGCCACTTCAACAATGAGTCCCTTGAGCGACTGCTGGATGCCATGGAGGCCCAACGGCATGTGCTGTATCCCCGCTCTGGTCTCAGGATGGGCAGCAACGTCACCAACCCAGCTTGGGAAGCAGTGGCAGCAGTGGTCAGTGCCAATGCCCTGCGGAGGAGGACAGCCATCCAGTGCCGCAAGAGGATGAATGATCTCCTCCATTCCGCCAGGGTAAGTCACTCTTCTCATCACTCCCAACTCATACCCTCACAAACCCAGCACACACCCACAGGGCTCTCACTCACTGCCAGTGCAAGGGACATCACCATTCAGTCTCCAATACACACCTTCATTGTCCTCATCTGGTCCATGGGACCACTCACCACCCACACAGGCCAGGCATACTTACCATCTGGCCTGGCAGGCATCCTGATACACTCTCCCCACCTCTATCCATGCAGGACAAACTGGCTCACAACAACATGAGAGGTCACAGGCTGGTGGAGGGATGCCTGAAATCAAGGTGCTCATGGACTCTGAAAACAGAGCCATCCAGCTGGCCGGCGATGACCGGGACCGGTCCTGTGCTGACGGTGAGGTCGGCGCTGCTCTACCAAGTGAGGATCCAGCAGTGCAACATCCATCAGACAACCAGGCTGTGAGTGATGTGTCCTGTTTCACAGGCCCCTGCCCTGCACTGATTATCTCTCCTTGCTTTCACAGGCACATCTGGGAAACAGCCGACAGAGTCCATGACCCAGGGCCTCCAATCAAACCCCGAAGAAACCTCTGAAGAGGAACCTGAAGGCACCCTCCCTGAAGTCCCATCACAGCCTCACCCACACCCTCCACCAGCGCAGAGACACACACCTCGGTGGGACCCAGCTTTAGAGTAGCCTCGGGATCACAGTCTGGTGAGCACATCGCACAGTCTGATCCACAGCAGGCGGTGACAGGGACTTCCCAGGTCCCCGGCACTCAGAGGGCTGCTGGAGGCTAGAACGTTGCTGAGTCCGAGTCGGATGATGAGCCTCTGGACTCGGTCATGTCACAGTTGCTGGAGCTGCAAAGACAAGCTCGGGAACATCAGGAAGGGGTGTCCGCTGCACTCCTCAGATTGTAAGGCACGATGGAGGAGTCTGTCCGCCTTCAGGCTGAGGTGATAGCGCCTGCATTGTCAACGCACCAAGGTCAACACTGGCAGGATGGCGGCCGCCATGGAGACCTTGGTCCAGGATGTCGCTCCTGCCCTGCTGCACGGGCTCAACTCCATCACTGACACCATAGTTGGCCTCCAATAGCGTGTACGTGAGAGGGGTGCCAGGCAGCTCGATCTCACTCCAGCTACCCCTTCCCCTCAAGGAGTCAGCCTGGGGCCCTCGGGCACCCATAGGGAGGAGGGTCAGCAGGTGCACACCCCGGGGCCATCCACCCAGGTGACTCTGGGAGTGATCGGCACATCTGAATCCCCTCTTCCTGTGACCCCAGCAGCACCAGCTCCACAGGCTGAGGAGGGTGTCACTGCCACACAGCAGGACCCCGAAAGCAGGCCGGGGCCCTCCAGGTCTCGGCCCTCCAGAGGACGCCCACCAGGGTCATCACAGACAGGGTGTCACAGTCAGCAGGCTGCCTCCACCTCCACTGGGGATGTCCGGGGAGCACCAAGGCAGGGTCAGGAAAGTTAAGATGATGTAACTCTTTTGAGCCAATCAAATAAACTAAATTAACAAAATCAGGGACAAATTGAAAAGCAGCCTCTTAAAGGGAAACTGCAAAAACAAAGACAAAGTTTAAAGGAAACTTGCAAACATTAAATCAAAATGTGATTAGAGGGGTCGATAAAACACCCCAGTCCCTGCGGTGCCCACCGGGCATGGAGGCCTCGAGAGTGCCGACAGACACCACGTGCTCCCTCTCAAGGGAAACCCGGCCGCGAACGTAGCCGGGGAAGAGGGGCAGTTGGTTCGGACGACCCCCTCGATCGCCCTCTGCCTGGACCTGTTAATGGCCGACTTGGCCAGGCCCAGGAGCAGGTTCACGAGGAGATCCTCCTCCCTCCCAGCGCCCCCTCCGCACCGGGTGTCCATAGATCAGGAGCGTGGGGCTGAAGTGCAAACAAAACAGTAATAAAAGGTTTTATAAATAACTGAAAAGGGAGTGCAGCCTATAACTCCCGATATAAATGTGCTCCACGGACTTCACAAGGCTGCAAAAGGGGCAGGTGTCCTGGGAGTCCGTGAACCGGCACATTCTCCGATTATAGGGAACTGCTCCGTGTAACACCCTCCACCCCAGGTTCCTGATGGAAAGCAGGAGGACACCTCCATAGAGGGACCCCCAACCGGGATCTCCGCCACCGGATGGTAACAAGGCAGCCAGGGCCTGTCCGGGCGGCGGGCGAGGGTGAGGAAGTGAAGGATGTGCAGCAGCCCGTACAGGAAACTCCTCCGCCCCGTGCCAAAGGACACGGAGGGCATTTCCCCGAGGGGGCTCACACTGCGGGTCACCGGCTCCCGAGGGAGGGTTCGGGGTTTGTGGCCAATGTGGAATTCTGTCCGAACAGGGGAACGTTCAGGTGGAAGACCACCGCGCACCTGGGCCACCTTGAGACCCCAGTATAACGTCGGGGCTGAGCACAACCATCCTGAGGTCTCGAATGGCACCGGCCGTGAGCCGGACGTCCACAGACACGCGATGCGCCAACTCCTGCGGGAGCATCCAGCCCACTCCTCCACCTCCCAGCACGTCCCCCATCCTGGTCACCCCGGCAGCCACAGCCCTCCTCTCCGCCAGCCACTGAAAAGGACGGAGGGGCAGATTCCTGAGCAGCGGCTCTCTGACGATAGCCGCTACTCATGATGGGGGAGAGCTGCGTCGCGAGGCGACCACGTTCCAGGCTTTGATCAAGTCCTGGTAAAAGATGGGCAACGCCTGCAAGGAGCCACCGAGGCCCCTCAGGTCTATAAACAGAAGCTGCACGTCATAATTCAGGCCATGCACTGGCAGGGGAAATACATCGCCAGGGCAACCATCTCAGAGGAGGCTCAACATAAAGGTATGGCTGCTGGGCCTGAAGGTGGAAAGTCGCCACCTGGGTGTGTAGGCACACAAGCGCCTGACCACCCTCCCTAAGCGGGAGACTCAGAGCCTCAGCAGCGACCCAGAGCAGCCTTTTGTCCCAGAAGAAGTCGACGAGCATTCTCTGGACTCTTGTCATAAATTCTGGGGAAGGGGTCAGAGTGACCAGCCGGGACCACAACATGGCGGCGATCAGCTGGTTTATGACCAGAAGACGACCCCGGTAAGACAGCACTCGGAGCAGTCCTGTCCAGCGCCGCAGGCGAGCGGTGACTTTCATCTCCAGTTCCTGCCAGTTCACCGGCCAGGATTCCTCGGCAGGGCAGAGGTGGAGCCCCAGGTAGAGGAGGTGAAAGGCCTGAGCTCCTCGAGTAGGGGATCCATCTGCCACTGACCGACCAGGAGTCCAGAACATTTCTCCCAGTTGATCCTGGCAGAAGAAGCCGCAGAGTAGACCTCCTGGCACTCGCGCATCCTCCGCAGGTCAGCCGGGTCGCTAAACATTAGGAGCACGTCATCGGCGTAACCGAGAGGACCACCCCGATGCCCGGCCCACGCAGAACCAATCCTGACAACCTCCTCCGCAAGAGGCGCAGGAAAGGCTCCACGCAAATAGAATACAACTGGCCAGACAGGGGGCAGCCCTGACGTACCCCTCTCCCAAAGCGAAGGGGCGCCGTCAGGGACCCGTTAACCTTCACTAGACTCTCCGTGGCTGTGTACAGAAGTCGGATCCGGGCGACAAAATGCGTCCCGAACCCGAATGCTCGCAGAGTCCCGAGTAAATATTCGTGATCCACCCTGTCGAACGCCTTCTCCTGATCAAGGGACAGGAAGGCGCTGGACAGACCAGCCCTCTGGGAATGGTGGATTATGTCCCGGACCAGATGGATGTTATCATAGATGGTGCGGTCCGGGACGGTGTAAGACTGGTCAGGGTGGATCATGCGGTCCAGCACGGGGCCGAGCCCAGAAGACATGGCTCTGGCAAAGATTTTATAGTCTGTGCTGAGGAGGGAGACTGGGCGCCAGTTTTTAAGGTGGCGGAGATCCCCCTTAGGGAGCAGGGCAATCACGGCCCTGCACCAGGAGAGGGGAGGGGTATCTCTCCGGGAGCGATACTCTCCCCCAGGACCCCCGCAAAGTCGCTCCCCAGGACGTCCCAGAACGCCCTGAAGAACTCCACGGTCAGACTGTCCAGTCCCGGGGATTTTCCCCTTGAGAGACTGTTGAGGGCACCGGTCAGCTCCCCCAGACATATCGGGGAGTCAAGCTTTCCGGCACGTTCCGGGCCGACCTGCGGCAGGTCCTCCCACAAAACTCTGCAAGTATTGCTGGACAGATCCGGAGAGAACAGGGCAGTGTAATAGTCTCAGGCAATGGCCCTGATGCCCTCCGGATCTGAGACGAGGGATCCATCGTCGGCCAGCAGCGTAAGGAGCTGCTGACGGACCCCGTGCCTTTTTTGCAGTGAGTAGAAGAAGGGGGAGCCGCGGTCCAGGTCCCGGAGGAACTGGATCCGTGATCTCACTCACCCCGGGACCCGACGAGTTGCAGGTCCCGCAGCACGCCCTTCCTCACATCGTACACTGACCGCAGGGCCGGGTCCACATCGGGCTGATGGAGACCTGCCTCAAGGTCCCGGAGCGCGACCTTCCTCACATCGTACACTGACCGCAGGGCCGGGTCCACATCGGGCTGACGGAGACCTGCCTCCAGGTCCTTATTTTCCATTATTAATTCCCCAGACTCACTTTCTATAGGACCAACACTCACTTTTTTAACATCTTTTTTAAATAGCTGTTGAAACTCTAACTATCTGTTTTGGTATGTCTAGCTAGCTTTCTCTTGCACTCTAATTTTGCCCCTCCTTAATAATCTTTGATGTTTTTTATATTCTGTCCAATTTTCTGACCTGCTACCCATCTTTATGCAACAATATGCTTTTTTGTTAAGTTTGAAACTATCTTTAACTTTTCTAGGTAACCACAGATGGCGGGTCCTCCCCTTGAGATTATTGTTTCTTTTTGGAATGAATTCATTCTATGTATTCTGAAATATTCAATTAAATGTTCGGCACTGCATCTCTACTGACCTACCCTTTAACCTAAATTGCCAGTTCACATTCACTAGTTCTGTTTTTATGCCTTCATAATTGCCCTTATTTAAGTTTAAAAAATGAGTCTTAGAGCCACTCTCCTCTCCCTCAAACTGAATGTAAGATTCAATCATATTCTGGTCACTGCTACCTTGAGGTGCCTTATGAGGTCATTAATTAATCTAGTCTCATTGTACAATACCAGGGCTAGTGTAGCCTGTTCTTTGGGTGGCTCCAGAATGTGCTGATCTAAGAAATTATCCCGAAATCATTACATGAATTTGTCATCAACGCTACCTTTGCCCATCTGATCACCCCAGTCAATATGTAGATTAAAATCCCCCATGATAATCGCTGTGCCTTCCTGAGATGCTCCCACTCTTTCTTCTTTGATATCCTGTCCTACTGTGTGGTTACTGTTAAGAGGTCTGTACACAACTCCCACAAGTGACTTCTGGTCTTTATCATTTCTCATGCATAACTAAATCACTTCTATATGCTGGTTTACTGAACTAAGGACATCCCTCTCTATTGTGCTAATGTCATCTTTAAGTAACAGAGCCACTCCTCCACCCTTTCCAAACTTCCTGTCCTCCCTAAACATCACATACCCTTCAATAATCAGATCCCAATATTTACCATCCTGCAGCCATGTCTCTGTAATGGTGATTAGATTGTGCTTATTAGTCTCTGTTTGCACTATCAATGAATCTGTTTTCTTTCGAATGCCATGTGAATTCGGATACAGAGCCTTACGTTTTGTCCTTTTACTATTTTTGTAACCTCTAGCCTTATCTGTTGATTTACTCTTAGACTTGTATTCTCTGTCCCTTCCTGTCACAGTATATTTATTACTTCCCATATTAATACCTCCCTCTCTTATCTCATCTCTACTCTCTGATTTACCACATCTTCTCACATTTGACCCCTTGTCCCCACTATTTAAATTAAAACCCTTCCTACTTCCCTAGTAATGCGATTCGCAAGAACACTTATCCCAGCATGGTTCAGGTGTACACCACCTCAATGGTACAGCCCCCACTATCCCCAGTGCTGGTGCCAGTGCCCCACAAACCATAATCCACTTCTCCCACACCAGTCTTTGAGCCATGTATTCACCTCGCTGATTTTATGTAGCCAGTGCCAATTTGCACGTGGTTCAGGTAATAATCCAGAAGTTATAACCTTTAAGGTTATGATTTTTAATTTAGTGCCAAGTTCCTCATACTCTCTATACACAACCTTTCTCCTAGTTCTACCTACATGGACCATGACCACTGGATCCTCTCCCTCCCACTGCAAGTTCCTCTCCACCCTGAGCAGATGTCCCAAACCCTGGCACCAGGCAGGCAACACAGCCGCCTGGACTCTCATTCTTTGCTGCAGAGAACAGTGTCAATCCCCTTCACTACTCCAACTACATTCCTCTTTGAACCCCACACTGGAATGGTTTCCTGCACCAGGGTGCCATGGTCAGTTTGCTCATCCATCCTGCAGCCCCCACTCTCACCCAAACAAGCTGAGTGAACCTCAAACCTGTTGGACAATTACAAAGGCCAAGGCTCCTGCACTCCTGCCCTCTGGGTCCCCTTACCTGTCTCACTCGCAGTCACACCCTCCTGTCCCTGGCCAATGACCAATTCAGAAGACCCTGTCCTATGTGGTGTGACTGCCCCTGGTTTAGAGCATCCAGGTAACTTTCCCCCTCCCTGGTGTGTCACAGAGTCTGCAGCTCAGCCTCCAGCTCAGTGACTCTGAGTCAAAGTTCCTCCAGCCACAAACACTGTAGACGTGTTTACCCTGGATCACAATGGTGTCCAGGAGCCCCCACATGCTGAAGCCCTGACACATCACATGACCTGCCATCCTTAATGTGTTTCAATTAATCAATTAATTACTTAACTAAATTATTCACTTAGTTATGCTGCTTTTAATATATTTTATTAATGTTACCACAATTTTGTATACTATTATAAATCTTAGAACTGGAACAGGCCTTAACCACTTACCAGATGTTCACCAAACAGCCAGCTCCTTTCCCTGTAGCACAGCAAGGCCCAATTCCTACAGGGTGAGAAAGATAGACAATGCAAAAGGAAATGAACACCTCCTTCCCCCACCCCCATCAGTGAACTCCTCCACTCTCCAAACTCTCAGATATGCACACAGCTCCTTAGCTGCACTTGTTTTCCTTAGCTACATTTATTTAAAAAATGATATAGTGTATGCCTGATGATCCTTGATTTTTATGGAAAGCACTTTCAAAAGGTAATTCATTATTATATTATTATATATCTTCATTGACGTTGTGGCTTCAGTCTTTGACTTTATCAAAAAATTCTTTGGGGATTTCCATGGAATTCCTAAATCTGGATGAGAAAGGAGGAACAGGTGGAGGGAGGTGAGTTACATCAAATAAGAGTTTTGTAGCTGTTTCTAATTGAGGAAACATTTACTGGAGTATGAATTCTGAGCTCATTATTAAGAGTCCTGCTTATCAGTTACGATCATGTCTTGATCATCCATGGGCCCTGTCAGTAATGGCCTGGTGTATTTACAATTAAAGGAGGACCTTATTCACGGTGGTTATTGAATAGAGAAGCCATACAAAATATTGGTTTGAAAAGATCACTGTGCCCACAGAACAGCCACTGGACAGCAGGTGATGGTGCTGTGTGGATTACACAAGCCTGTCAAGGAACTGACTCACTGTCTCACAAGGACAAAAGGTACATTCCAGTCTAAAAGGTCTCAATTACACATATCCTGAAGAATGGTCAGAAGGCATTCCGGAACTGAATGGACCTGTTGAAATGAAGCAATAGTTTTAATCCATCAATGTGTTTGTCTTAATTAATGGGACAGTAATCCAGGAATAATAAAGCAGGATGTGACTCATCAATCTAAGGACACCACCATATTTGGTAAAGCAGCTACAGCTGTGAGCATTCACATGGTCGAACAGCCAATATTTGTCCTTTTGAATCTTTGTGTAAGAACTGCTCTCTGCAGAAAGAGACACAGGAAATCGTACAGGCGACTTTAAATTGGCATCAGTTAGGTTGTCAAGGGCCTTAACTAGCCTGTTAATTAATGGTGGGCCCAGCTCCAACTCCAGCGCCTGCCCGCCGAGTGAAATATCGCGCGAGTGCGTGATGACATTGGGACGCTCGGCCCATGTCATCATGCATCATTTGACGCTCTAGTATGTCAATGTGAGCAGGGAGGAGTTTTGGAGATAACTTGCTGCTGGTGGCTTATTGAGACTTGGCAGCTTAAACTCTGATCAGGGCTTCATTCTTAACATTTCCCGACTTCATTTCAGGACTCATTGGTACCTCCAAGGCCCCCGGAGAATTTAGACTGTGTGGACCCTTCCAGACAGCCTTCTGGTACCCTAGTAATGATGATTGTGGTCCCCATTGGAGACACATCATCTGAGGAGGGAGAGGAGGGCAGAAGGGAGAGGGGGGCAGGTGTCCCAATGCAGCCTCCTGGGGAGTGACCTATGGGAGGAGAGGCGCAGACACAAGGGGCGCAAGGCCAGTAGGTAGTCCAGGGTGGAAGGGGCTGCAGAAGGTGCCACTATCCTGCTGCCAGGGTTTACAGGCGGTGATGCAGCTACCTCAATATGTCCCAGGTGCAGGGCCGAAGAAGACTCCGCCTCTCGAGGAAGACAGTCAACTCCATTTGTCGGGTGACCGGCCCTGAGATCAGCTCCGACTGTGTGGGTGGACACCCCATGCCAGCGGCTCTGAAGGTCACAGTGCCCCTCAGCCTCTATGCCTCTGGCTCCTTCCAGGGCTCAGTGGGTGACCTTTGCGGAGTCTCCCAATCAGCTGTCCACACTTGTGTCCAGCAGGTTACAGACGCTCTGTTCAGACGGGCATTGACCTTCATCCACTTCCGCTGCGACCAGGCAAGTCAGACACAGCGAGCCAGAGGCTTCGCGGCCATTGCTGGCTTCCCTCGTGTCCAGGGTGCTATAGACTGTACACATGTGGCCATCAAGGCGCCAGCGGGTGAGCCCGGTGCCTTTGTCAACAGGAAGGGCTTCCACTCCATGAACGTGCAGATAGTGTGTGATCACAGGATGCTGATTCTACGAGACTGTGCAAGGTACCCAGGCAGCTCCCACGATACCTACATCCTCAGACACTCCCAGGTGCCGGGGCTCTTCAGTGCTCCAGCCCGGCTGGATGGATGGCTGCTGGGTGACAAGGGCTATCCCCTCAGAAGGTGGCTCATGACGCCTCTCCACCATCCAAGAACAGAAGCTGAGCAGCGGTACAATAGGAGCCAGGGCACCACAAGGGCTGTGGTGAAGAGAACCATCAGTCTTCTCAAGATGCGCTTCCGATGCCTGGACCGCTCGGGGGGCGCACTCCAATACCCCCCAGACCGTGTGTCACTGATAGGGGTCACATGCTGCGCTCTCCACAATCTCGCTCTGGAAAGGGGGGACACAGTGGAGGAAGACGATGTAAATGCAGCTGCACAGGCCACAGAGGATGAGTCCAGTAGTGAGTCAGAAGAGGAGAACGAAGAGGAGAATGCTGAGAACATGGAGGCAGACCTCGGTAACCTCCAGGGAGATAGGGACACCTTGGTCTGCTTGCCAATGATCTGCTACCACCTCACACTGCCACCTCCATCCCGGGTGTCTAAAAGGACCCTTTCCTTGGCCCCAAGATGCACTTGGTGCCTGTGCAATGAAGTTTCAAGCCACCCAGGTCCAACATTACATACCAGAGTACCCGGCACCTACAAAACACATGAACCATATTCATGGCCAATAATACAAAAGCAAATGTAATTTAATGTTGGAACTGACAGGTTATTGAACAGAACAATATCCGGTGTTGGTCATCACACCATTAAAAAAAATACAACAAAACAGGGGAACAAAAGATCACCCGTGACCAGTCCCTCTTGTGCTTAAGGTGCTTTAAACTTCTGTTTCTGGGCGCTATGTCTAGCTGCTCCCCCCTCACTGGCCCCGACATTGGAGACAGCTGCTGACTCTGCTGTCCTGTTGGCCTCGATGACATTGGCGGGCGTCCTCTGGCCCGTGGAGCCTGTGCTGGCCCCGCCTGGGATGGAGCGGCCAGTTCTACAGCTGGCACCTCCCCAGTCGCCGCAGCCTCATTGGATGCCACGGTCATTGGGAGATGGGCGGAGGAGCTGCTGCCCTCATCTGGAGCGTCCTGAGAGGAGCCCACAGAGACAACAGGCAGCTCATGCGCCAACGTGAGGTCGCTCTGGACCTCCCTGCTCACTATTGATGGACGGGCACCGAGCTGGGATACTTGGTGCCCAATCCATCTCCCACACTGGCACTGACCAGCTGAGGTCAATGCTGCTGTGAGGCTTGCTGCTCCGAGCACATCCCCAGGGACCCCTGATTCTGTCCCTGGAGGAGCCTCTCCATGAGAGTCATCACTCTCACCATGGAGGAGGCAGTGCACTCGGACATGAGGGGAAAAAGAGACCATGGGATGCATTCCCTCGTGTATCTCCGCCAGATCCTCCCGCACTCCCGGCTGGACTCCCAGCATCTGCTGCCTCAGGAACAACTCCAGAGGCTCATCATCAGCCACCGACTGAGCATCTTCCTGCTCGCCAGCAATCCCCCGACTACCGGCACCCTGGGCACTCTCTGTCTCTGCCCGCACCTCACGCGAGTGTGAAGTGCCCTCACCGCTGTGCACCGATAGACTATCCGGGTGCTGGTATCTGCGCTGGTGCCTGCCTGGCTGAGAAGATGTGTCGCTGGTGCATCTGGAGCCTCTGGGGTGAGGGGTGGGTCTTCGGGGTCCTGTGGTTGGGTGCCTGGAGGTGAACCTGAAAGGGAGAACAGGGACATGTCATTAGCTAAAGTCCTCACACTGTCGCTGTGCACACCAGGCAGCCTGGTCAGACAATGGAGATCTGCATCATGGTGCCCTCGTCTTTCTCTGATCAATGAGGAACGCAGCCTGGAGGCTCCCATCAATGAAGAGACTGCACTAGAAAGTTTGCACAAGCTGAAATTCCCACCTGAATGCACTGCACTCCTACCTCTCTGTGACACCCCCAGCCTCTCCGCGGCCCCTGGACTGAGGCACATGGGGCCTCTCCAGCTCCGAGACCTCCTGCTCGTACCGAGTGAGGATGAGGAGGTGTGGGGTCCCCCGCCAGCCTGTGACCTCTCTGCATTGACCTGAGATGTCTTCTCCTGAAAGAGCATTGATCAGTCCCCTCTATACCCGCAGCACCATTGCAGCCTGGCCAACCCCAGCTGAGGAACACCTCGCAGGCCACACCCGAGTCCTGACCCTCGAGCCACAAGGCACTCGGGCCAAGCTGCTGGGGCTCACCCCCTTGGCCAGCTCCGGTGCTATTGCCAATTGGCACTCAGGCACTAACACCCCTGAGCTGTGTGGGGGACAGCCAGACCTTACCACTTCACCACACTGACCCAGGTCACCGCGGTACTCACCCTTCCCAAGTGCAGCAGGTCATTAAAGCGCTTCCGGCACTGCACCCCTGTGCCCCGCACCATGTCATGGCTGCTCACCCGGGCTGCCACCTCTTCCCATGCCCTCTTGGCCAGTGCGGTGGCCTCCTCCTCCCATCCCTGGGGACAAGGGCATCTCTTCCAGCTGCCTCCTCCTCCTGGTCAGAAAAGCGGGGGTCCCGAGGGCTCATCCCGACCTGCTTGCCCTCCCGCCTGGCGTTTGCTGCCGCACTCGAGTCCCAGCTTCACAGATGTCCTTCCCCGGGGCTGCCTGGGACATTTTCAAAGTGGCCGCAGGGTTGCCATTGGACCGGGCGGCTGACAGGCCCTCGCTTGGCCCTCCCCTTTCACCGAAATTGGCCCACCAGCGTGAAATCACCGTCCGGCCCTGATCGCGGGCGGTGGTCAGCTTCCTGACCGCTCCCACCCGCCAAGGGGAAAACCTCAGCCCTTCATCTTCAGATGGTATCAGACAAGTGATATGTGAAGATTCCCTTCATTGCTGTAGCGGCTGTAATTGTGAACTGTCTTTTACCCCTCTCACTTTCCTTCAGTGTGATTGTGTGAATGGACGTGTAAGCGAATGAAGCAGAGCTCATTCTGAAATTGTTTTTTCTAGAAGAAACACGGCAGCAGGTTTTGCCTTTATTGCAGAGTGCCTGACGTTAAAGTGAAACCATTTGTAGAGCGTGGGCATTTATCATGATATAAGCTAAGCAACTTAGGGCTGAATTTCCCCGTTGCTGAGCAGGGGGCGGGGCTCGCTCGCCGATGTGTAAAATGACGCGAGATGATGTTGACCTCCGATGTCATCCCGCCCCATTTAAATTTTCAGGAAGGCGGGGGCACAGAAAAATCAGCTGCGGGCCCACCGACATGTCAATGGCCAATTGAGGCCATCGACAGGATCATTTATACAATTAAAGGACCTGCCCGTCCAACTTTAAGGTTGGCGGGTCGGCCAGGAGCCCTGGCGGGTAATAGAGAAAACATGAAACCTCATCCAGCAGCGGGATGAAGTTTCATGTAGTGTTCTAAAAAGTTTAATAAAGTTTAACTGTAATTTATGAACATGTCCCATCTCATGTGACACTGTCACATGAGGGGGACATGTTAAGGATTTAAAAAAATTTCTATTTTTAATATTGTTCAAAGTGGAAGCGATCTCCCTGAGGCTGCACTTAGCCTCAGGGAGATGTGCTCTCTGTCGTGCGCATGCGTGAAAGAGCGCACTCTCGCTTTTGGGGAATCGCCCGCACAGGGAGTGCATAGCGCTTCCCACCGGACGTCATGCTGGGCGGGCCTTAATTGGCCCACACACTTAAAATGGCGGCGGGGCCCACTTCTCCGGCAGGGGATGGTCTCCCCGCCCGCCAGAGATTGATTCGGGCCCACCCACCCAACAGGCAGAAAATTCAGCCCTTAATGATTGCCCAGCTCAGGGCAGTAGCTAAACAGGTGGGAAGTGAACGGGTGGCAAAAGAACAAAAACGCCTGAGGTACTAAAAATGTCCCTCAGCTCAGAACCAGAACAGGCAGAAAATACAGAACCCGAAACCCAGCCAAACTTTGCCTGGAGGAGCAGAGAGTGGAATTCGAGCTCCAAGGGCGAGAGAGGGGCAGGAAAGAAAGGAGGGGAGAGAATTCCAGGAGAGAGAGATGTAGTATAAAGGATCATTATCCAGAATGGATGTGTCACTCAATGCAGCACCTGATGATGTAGCATTGGCATCAGGCAGACAGGTGCTGGATACTGTAGGCAGCAGACAGGTAGCCCTGAGGGGAGATGTGCCTCCCCTGTAACCCACATTGTTCATACTGTAAATAAACCAGCTTTTTAGCAAATACCCTGATAAGCCGACAGCTCTTCTTTGTTAGAATCCTGGCTCCGCATGTTCTACACCATGGGAGCAGCAGCGGTGACACCAATTTAGTCCATTGTTGGTGCCACATGACAAACACCCACAGTCTGGGATGAGCACAATCCTAGCCTGGCACAATCAGCCATTTTGGTGCCAATCTCACCACAGATTGGTATCAATGGCGGTACAGCAAGAACAGTCACTGCCCCTACCCCTCCTGGTCTCAAACCTGGCAGACACACACAGAGCTTGTGGCCGGAAGGTGTGCTGTGAAAATTCTCTGTGGTTCCCACTGGCCTCGTCGCTCTTCATCAGCACAAAACCAATCCAGGCCCCGCTCTTTTTCCTCTTTTCAAGTGCCCGACTTAGATTGGCTTATTGACACCAATGTCTCCTGGGCCTCAACTGGGCCCATTCACTCATTCCTGGCCATTCCAGGACCAATGACCAGCCCTTACCAAAACATCTTCGACACAGCATCATCTTATGTCAACCCGTTCTCACTGAGCGCATTCGATCCACTATCTCGCCACCTGCCGGGACACCGAGATAGTCCACCAACACTGTACGAAAGGTGGGGAAACGGCCTGCCGCCATTTTGAAATGTCTGAGGCCCAGCAGGGGGCGCTGAGAGTTCCACATACTGCAGGATGGGGCATTCCCAGTGATTCTACTCAGTTAGAATCTCCAACAAGTGGGGTATAATGCCTAGCTTCCTCGGTGAAGCTCACCAGAATTCCCAGGGCTTCTGGTCCATCAATTTAGTGCTTACAGGGCTCCCAACATACTTCAAACCCGGCATGGGTACAGAGGTACCTGTACTGGCCGAACACCTTGCATGGCTCTGCACAATTCCTCTTCAGCCTTCCGCTATAAATCTCCAGGGGCTGGAGGAACAAAGCCACATGTTAAGGGTCAGATTACCACTGCACCACATCACAAGAGGAGACAGATCACGGAGACCCTTTATGTCATTCACAGCCAAAGCCTTTCCTCATTGAGCTGGAATTGATGTGTACAGTTCGTCATCAATGAGATTCTTCCATCGGACCCCTGGCTCACATTCCGCCAGGAATTGCCACCAGCTTTGCAAGGCCTGGGGCAGTGGAGAAACAAGTTCCACGTTTCTCTGTTCCCAGCCCCCATGCCAGTGTGCCTGTTCACCCTTAGGGGGGTGCCACACACCCTATTGCCGAAGGTTAAGGAGGAACTTCACCTCATGTTACACGGGGTTGATTATTTCCCTGGCCACACGACCAGCCTGCTGGTGTTCCAGTTTGGTCACTGTTCCTAAGCCCAATGGCCACCTCTGGCTTTGTGTGGATCGTACACGGTTCAATGAAACCGTTCAGAGGGGAGTCCACCAATGGCGTAAGTAGTTGACAATTTAGCCAAGCTCGCCAGTGGCATCTTGTTTATGAGGCTCAATGTGAACAGCAGGTTTCAGCAAATACCCCCCAACAAGGAATCCAGGCTCCTCATGACCTTTATCGTGCCCTTGGGTCAATTTTTCTTTAATTGCCTCCCTTTCAGCATTTGCCCCTGAGATATTCTAAGGTGCCATGTCAACAACCCTTGAGGGCAAACAAGGTGTTATTTGCCATATGGACAACAACCTCGTGAATGGTTCCACAAGAGCCAAACACAACCATAGAGTAAGAGAACAAAAACAAAAATACCTGGAAAAACTCAGCAGGTCTGACAGCTCCTGTGGCGAGGGATACAGCTGACATTTCGAGTCCATATGACTTTTCATCAGAACTGAGGAAAAATAGAAATGAGATGAAATATAAGCTGGTAGAGAGGGGTGGGACAGGAGGAGCTCTATAGGGGGCCAGTGATAGGTGGAGGCCAGGAAGAGATTGCCAAAGATGTCAGAGGCAAAAGGACAAATGGGGTGTTGATGGTGGTGATATTAGCTAAAGGATGTGCTAATGGGGACATTAAGAGCAGCAAGCAGGACAAGCTAGTGGCAGATGGCCCTAGTGGGGGTGGGGTGGAGGGAAGGGATCAAAATGGGCTGAAAGGTGGAGCTGAAACAATAGATCAAAATAAATTTAAAAATAGGTGGGAAAAGAAAAATATATTTATAAAAAAATTATAAATTATTGGAAAAAGGGGGATCAGAAAGGGGGTGGGGATGGAGGAGAGAGTTCATGATCTAAAGTTGTTGTACTCAATATTCAGTCCGGAAGGCTGTAAAGTGCCTAGTCGGAAGATGAGGTGCTGTTCCTCCAGTTTGTGTTGAGCTTCACTGGAACAGTGCAGCAGGCCAAGGGCGGACATGTGGGTATGAGAGCAGGGTGATGTGTTGAAATGGCAAGCGACAGGGAGGTCTGGGTAATGCTTGCGGACAGACCGAAGGTGTTCTGCAAAGCGGTCACCCAGTCTGTGTTTGGTCTCTCCAATGTAGAGGAAACCGCATTGGGAGCAACGAATGCAGTAGGCTAAATTGAGGGAAGTGCAAGTGAAATGTTGCTTCACTTGAAAGGAGTGTTTGGGCCCTTGGACGGTGAGGAGAGGGGAAGTGAAGGGGCAGGTGTTGCACCTTCTGCGGTTGCATGGGAAGGTGCCGTGGGAGGGGGTTGAGGTGTAGGGGATGATGGAGGAGTGGACCAGGGTGTCCTGGATGGAATGATCCCTGCGGAATGCCGCCAGGGGGGTGAAGGGAAGATGTGTTTGGTGGTGGCATCATGCTGGAGTTTGGCGGAAATGGCGGAGATGATCCTTTGAATGCGGAGGCTGGTGGGGTGATAAGTGAGGACAAGGGGGACCCTATCATGGTTCTGGGAGGGAGAGGAACGTGTGAGGGCAGAGGCATGCGAGTTGGGTGGGACACGGTTGAGGGCCCTGTCAACCACCGTGGGTGGAAAACCTCGGTTAAGGCAGAAGGAAGACATGTCAGAGGAGCTGTTTTTGAAGGTAGCGTCATCAGAACAGATGCAACGGAGGCGAAGGAACTGAGAGAATGGGATGGAGTCCTTACAGGAAGCGGGGTGTGAGGAGCTGTAGTCGAGGTAGCTGTGGGAGTCGGTAGGCTTGTAATGGATATTGGTGGACAGTCTATCACCAGAAATTAAGACAGAGAGTTCAAGGAAGGGAAGGGAAGTGTCGGAGATGGACCATGTGAAAATGATGGAGGGGTGGAAATTGGAAGCAAAATTAATACATTTTTCCAGGTCCAGACGAGAGCATGAAGCAGCACCGAAGTAATCATCGATGTACCGGAGAAAGAGTTGTGGGAGGGGGCCAGAGTAGGACTGGAACAAGGAATGTTCCACATACCCCATAAAGAGACAGGCACAGCTGGGGCCCATGTGGGTACACATTGCCACACCTTTTATTTGGAGGAAGAGAGAAGAGTTTAAGGAGAAATTGTTCAGTGTGAGAACGAGTTCAGCCAGACGGAGGAGAGTAGTGGTGGATGGGGATTGTTCAGGCCTCTGTTCAAGGAAGAGGCGGAGAGCGATCAGACCATCCCGGTGGGGGATGAAGGTGTAAAGGGATTGGACGTCCATGGTGAAGAGGAGGCGGTTGGGGCCAGGGAACTGGAAATTGTTGACATGATGTAGGAATCGTGGATGTAGGTGGGAAGGGACTGGACAAGGAGAGAGAGAATGGAGTCAAGATAGGAAGAAATGAGTTCCATGGGGCAGGAACAGGCTGACACGATCGGTCTGCCAGGACAGTCATGTTTGTGGATTTTGGGTAGGAGGTAGAAGCGGGCCGTCCGAGGTTGGGAGACTATGAGGTTGGAAGCTGTGGAAGGAAGATGTCCAGAGGAGATGAGGTCAGTGACAGTCCTGGAAACAATGGCTTGATGTTCAGTGGTGGGGTCATGGTCCAGGGGGAGGTAGGAGAAAGTGTCTGCAAGTTGGCGCTCAGCCTCTGCGAGGTAGAGGTCAGTGCGCCAGACAACAACAGCACCACCCTTGTCAGCGGGTTTGATGACAATGTCAGGGTTGGACCTGAGACAACGGAGTGCAGCAAGTTCAGAGAGAGACAGGTTAATGTGGGTGAGAGGAGCAGAGAAATTGAGACGACTGATGTCTGCACGAGACAGCGGCAGAGAGATCAGAACCAGCGCAAGTGTGGGGAAGCTTCAAAAAGTGACGTTAGCACAAAGGCGATGGCTGGTTGGTGAGTAATGGGTAAGTGTTTTTCTCCAGTTTAAAGTAAGTTAAGCTAAAGAAAGGTAAAAGTTCTAGTTTTTATTTAAAGTACATAAATGATTTATACTTTGTTTATTGTATTTAACTTAAAGTAAAGGTTTCTTTTCCAACTAGAGGCATGGCAGGGCAGCTCAGTCGCGTGGTATGTACTGCCTGCAACATGTGGGAAATCCTAGACGCTCCTTGCGCTCTGACGGACCACGTGTGCAGGAAGTTTCACCAGCTACAGCTACTTGAGCTCTGAGTTTCAGAGCTTGAGTGGTAGCTGGAGGCACTGAGGTACATCCACAAGGCTGTGTGTTTCGTGGATAGCATGTTTTTAGACGTGGTCACCCCACAGCATATGGAAGTGCAGACAGAGAGGGAATGGGTGACCATTAGTCAGAAAAAAGGTGTCAGGCAGGTAGTCAGGGAATCTCCAGGGTGAATCTCGCTCGAGAACCGTTTTTCTGTGTTGGAAACAGTGAGAGCGATGGTTCCTCTGGGGAGTGTAGCCACGCTCATGGCACAGTGAGTGGCTCAGCTGCACAGAGGGGAGGAAGAAGAGGGGACGAGCAATAGGGGTAGGAATCTCGATAGTAAGGGGAACAGACAGGCGTTTCTGCGGCCGTAGATGTGACTCCAGGATGGCATGTTGCCTCCCTGGTGCCAGGGTCAAGGATGTCACTGAACGGCTTCAGGGCATTCTAAAGGGGGAGGGCAAACAGACAGAGATCGTGGTACAGATTGGTACCAACAACATAGGTAGAAAGAGGGATGAGGTCCTGTAAGCAGGATTTAGGGAGCTAGGAATCAGATTAAAAAACAGGACCTCAAAGCTAATAATCTCTGGATTACTTCCGGTGCCTAGTGCTAGTGAATATAGAA
Source organism: Cetorhinus maximus (assembly GCF_964194155.1). NCBI lineage: Eukaryota > Metazoa > Chordata > Chondrichthyes > Lamniformes > Cetorhinidae > Cetorhinus > Cetorhinus maximus. The sequence continues at coordinate 1,965,319 of NC_135889.1, read as the reverse complement.
ATAGGCGGTTAGTCCAGATGAATGTGTGGCTGGAGAGATGGTGCAGGAAGGAAGGCTTTAGATTTCTGGGACATTGGGACCGTTTCTGGGGGCGGTGGGACCTGTACAAGGTGGACGGGTTGCACCTGAACCGGAATGGGACAAACATCCTTGCGAGGAGGGTGGCTCGTGCTGTTGGGGAGGGTTTAAACTAACTTGGCAGGGGAATGGGGACCTGAGAGGTGGTTCAGCAGGGGGAGGTGCACAGCCAGAATTAGACAAGAGAGCAAGTGAGTCTGGAAGGCATAGAAATTGTAGGCCAGTTAAGGCACAAGAGAGTTTGGCAAGATTGGCTGGCATATATTTTAATGCAAGGAGTCTGACGAATAAGGCAGCTGAGTTGAGGGCACAAATTAACACAAGGTTGTATGTCATTGCTGTCACAGAGACATGGTTGAGAGAGGGGCAGGATCGGCAACTAAATATTCCAGGATATAGGGTCTTCAGGGGAGACAGGAAAGGAGGTAAAAGAGGAGGGGGTATCGCAATATTGATGAAGGAATCATTTACAGCAGTAAGGAGGGATGACATCTTAGAAGGCTCCTCAAATGAAGCCATATGGGTAGAACTGAAAAACAAAAAAGGAGCAATCACATTGCTGGGAGTTTACTATAGGCCCCCAAACAGTCAGAGAGAAATAGAAGAGCAGATATGTAGTCAAATTTCAGAGAAGTGCAAAAATAATAGGGCAGAAATAGTGGAGGATTTCAGCTTCCCCAACATTAACTGGGTTAGTTATAGTGTGATAGGTTTAGAGGGAGCAGAATTCTTAAAATGCACCCAGGGGAGCTTTTTAAGCCAGTATGTAGAAGGTCCTACAAGGGAGGGGGTGGTCCTGGACTTAATTTTAGGGAATGAAGCCGGGCAAGTGGTAGAGGTATCAGTGGGGGAGCATTTTGCAGATAGTGATCATAACTCCGTTAGATTCAAGGTTGTTATGGAAAAGGACAAGGATGGGCCAGAAATCAGAGTTCTAAATTGGGGGATGGCCGATTTTAATAAGATCAGATATGATTTGGTCAGAGTGGGCTGGGAGCAGTTACTATTAGGTAAATCTGCGTCAGAGCAGTGGGACTCATTCAAGAAGGAAATAGAGAGAGTACAGGGCCAACATATTCCAGTAAAGACAAAGGGTGGGACCAACAAATCCAGGGAACCCTGGATGTCGAAGGGTGTAAAGGATTGGATAAAGAGAAAAAGGGAGGCTTAGGCAGATACCCAGGGCTCAAAACAGCAGAAGCCCCAGAGTATGGAATATGTAGGAGGAAACTTACAAAGGAAATTAGGAGAGCAAAAAGGGGGCATGAAAAAACATTGGCAGGTAAAATAAAAGAAAATCCAAAATTATTTTACAAGTGCATTAAGATTACGAGGATAACTAGGGAAAGAGTAGGGCCCATTAAGGTCCATAGTGGTAATTTATGTGTGGAGCCGGAAGACGTAGGTAGGGTTCTAAATGAATACTTTGTGTCAGTGTTCACAAGTGAGTGGGACGATGTGGGTTTGGAAATCAGGCAGAAGGACTGTGATATAATTAAAGAAATTAGCATAGAAAGGGAGGAGGTTCTGAGTGGTCTGTCAGGCTTGAAAGTAGATAAATCTCCAGGCCCGGATGAAATTTATCCCAGGCTATTGAGTGAGGCAAGGCAGGAGATAGCAGGGGCGCTGGCAATAATTTTCAACACCTCTCTGCCCACAGGAGAGGTGCCAGAGGACTGGAGGACAGCCAATGTGGTACTCTTATTCAAGAAGGGAGGAAGGCATAAACCAAGGAACGACAGGCCAGTCTGTCTAACCTCAGTGGTGGGGAACTATTGGAAGCAATTCTGAGGGACAGAATTAACCTACACTTGGAGAGGCAGAGATTAATCAAGGACAGTCAGCATGGTTTTGTTAAGGGGAGGTCATGTCTAACCAATTTGATTGAATTTTTCGAAGAGGTGATCAGGTGTGTAGATGAGGGCAATGTATTTGACATAGTCTACTTAGATTTCAGCAAGGCTTTTGATAAAGTCCCACATGAATGATTGATAACGAAGGTAAGAGCCCATGCGATCCAAGGCAATTTGGCAAATTGGATCCAGAATTGGCTGAGTGGCAGGATGCAGAGGGTGATGGTCGCGGGGTGTTTTTGTGACTGGATGCCTGTGTCCAGTAGGGTTCCACGAGGATCGGTTCTGGACCCCTTACTGTTTATGGTATATATAAACGATTTAGACTTGAATGTAGGAGGGCTGATCAGTATTTTCGGGGATGACACAAAAATTTGTGGGGTGGTAAATAATGAGGAGAATAGCCTTAGATTACAGGAGGATATAGACGGGCTGCAGAAAGAAAAGGCATGTAAGAAAGGCAAGGTTACATTGAACATGGGGGGATTTCAATATGCAGGTAGACAGGGAAAATCAGGTTGGTAGTGGATTCCAAGAAAAGGAATTTGTGGAATGTCTACGAGATGGCTTTTTGGAGCAGCTTGTGGTGGAGCCCACTAGGGAACAGGCAATACTAGATTTAGTGATGTGTAATGAGGCAGGTTTGATAAGGGAGCTTAAGGTGAAGGAACTCTTAGGAGGAAGTGACCATAATATGATAGAATTTACCCTGCAATTTGAGAGGAAAAAGCTGGAATCAGATGTAACGGTATTACAGTTGAATAAAGGCAACTACAGAGGCATGAGGGAGGAGCTGGCCAGAATTGACTGGGAGATGAGCCTAGCAAGAAAGACAGTGGAACAGCAATGGCAGGAGTTTCTGGGAGTAATTTGGAAGACACAGCAAAAATTCATCCCTAGGAAGAAGAAGCATAGTAAAGGGAGGACAAGGCAACCATGGCTGACAAGGGAAGTCAGGGACAGCATAAAAGCTAAAGAGAAAGCATACAATGCGGCGAAGAGCAGTGGGAAACCAGGGGATTGGGAAGCCTACAAAGACCAACAGAGGACACTAAAAAAGAAATACGGAGGGAGAAGATTAAATATGAGGGTAAACTAGCCAGTAATATAAAAGAAGATTGCAAGAGTTTTTGCAAGAGAGGGTAAGAGAGAGGCAAAAGTGGACATTGGGCCACTGGAAAATGATGCTGGAGAAGTAGTAGTGGGGAACAAAGAAATGGCGGAGGAACTGAATAGGTACTTTGCGTCAGTATTCACGATGGAAGACACAAGTAACGTTCCCAAAGTTCAAGAGAGTCGGGGGGGCAGAGATGAGTATGGTGGCCATTACCAAGGAGAAGGTGCTAGGAAAACTGAAAGGCCTGAAGGTGGGTAAATCACCTGGACCAGATGGATTACACCCCAGAGTTCTGAAGGAGATAGCTGAAGAGATAGTGGAGGCGTTAGTGGTGATCTTTCAGGAATCACTGGAGTCAGAGAGGGTCGCAGAGGACTGGAAAATCGCTAATGTAACCCCCTTGCTTAAGAAGGGAGTGAGGCAAAAGACGGGAAATTACAGGCCGATTAGCCTGACCTCGGTCGTTGGTAAGATTTTAGAGTCCATTATTAAGGTTGAGATTTCAGAATACTTGGAAGTGCATGGTAAAATAGGGCAACGTCAGCATGGTTTCATCAAGGGGAGGTCATGCCTGACAAATCTGTTAGAATTCTCTGAGGAGGTAACGGGTAGGTTAGACAAAGGAGAGCCAATGGATGTTATCTACTTGGACTTCCAGAAGGCCTTTGACAAGGTGCCGCACAGGAGGCTGCTCAGTAAGATAAGAGCCCATGGTGTTAGAGGCATGGTACTAGTATGGATAGAAGATTGGCTGTCTGGCAGGAGGCAGAGAGTGGGGATAAGGGGGTCCTTCTCAGGATGGCGGCTGGTGACTAGTGGAGTTCCGCTGGGGTCAGTGTTGGGACCACAACTTTTCACTTTATACATTAATGATCTAGATGAAGGAACTGAGGGCATCCTGGCTAAGTTTGCAGATGATACAAAGATAGGTGGAGGGACAGGTAGTATTGAGGAGGCGGGGAGGCTGCAGAAGGATTTGGACAGGTTAGGAGAATGGGCAAAGAAGTGGCAGATGGAATACAACGTGGGCAAGTGTGAGGTCATGCACTTTGGTAGGAAGAATAGAGGCATAGACTATTTTCTAAATGGGGAGAGAATTCAGAAATCTGGAATGCAAACGGACTTTGGAGTCCTAGTCCAGGATTCTCTTAAGGTTAACTTGCAGGTTGAGTCAGTAGTTAGGAAGGCAAATGCAATGTTGGCATTTATTTCGAGAGGACTAGAATATAAAAGCAGGGATGTGCTGCTGAGGCTTTTTAAGGCTCTGGTTAGACCATATTTAGAATATTGTGAGCAATTTTGGGCCCCGTATCTCAGGAAGGATGTTCTGGCCCTGGAGAGGCTCCAGAGGTGGTTCACGAGAACGATCCCAGGAATGAAAGGCTTAACATATGAGGAACGTTTGAGGACTCTGGGTCTATACTCGATGGAGTTTAGAAGGATGAGGGGGGATCTGATTGAAACTTACAGAATACTGAAAGGCCTGGTTAGAGTGGACGTGGGCAAGATGTTTCCATTAGTGGGAGAGACTAGGACCCGAGGGCACAGCCTCAGAGTAAAGGGAAGACCTTTTAGAACAGAGATGAGGAGAAACTTCTTTAGCCAGAGAGTGGTGAATCTATGGAATTCATTGCCACAGAAGGCTGTGGAGGCCAGGTCATTGAGTGTATTTAAGACCGAGATAGATAGGTTCTTGATTGGTAAGGGGATCAAAGGTTACAGGGAGAAGGCAGGAGAATGGGGTTGAGAAACGTATCAGCCATGATTGAATGGTGGAGCAGACTCGATGGGCCGATTGTCCTAATTTCTGCTCCTATGTCTTATGGTCTTATGGTCTTATGGCTGGTCAGATGGGCTGATCAGTGGCAAATGGAATTTAATCCGGATAAATGTGAGGTGATGCACTTGGGCAGGACAAGCAAGGCACGGGAATACACGATGAATGGTAGGACCCTGGGAAGAGACCAAGGATCAGAGGGACCTTGGTGTGTATGTCCACCGGTCCCTTAAGGCCTTTGGACAGGTAGATAAGGTAGTTAAGAAGGCATATGGGATACTTGCCTTTATTAGCCGAGGCTAGAATATAAGAGCAGGAAGGTTAAGCTGGAACTGTATAAAACGCTGGTAAGGCTACAGCTAGAATATTGTGTGCAGTTCTGGAATCCACATTATAGGAAGGATGTGTTTGCACTAGAGAGAGTGCAGAGGAGATTTACCAGGATGTTGCCTGGGCTGGAGAGTTTTAGTGATGGGGAGAGATTGGTTAGACTGGGGTTATTTTCCCTGGAGCAGAGGAGATTGAGGGGATACATGATTGAGGTGTATAAAATTATGAGGGGCATAGATAGGGTAGACAGGAAGGAACTGTGCCCTTGGTGGAGGGATCAATAACCAGGGGGCATAGATTTGAGGTAAGGGGCAGGAGGTTTAGAGGGGGTACGAGGAAGATTTCTTTCACCCCGAGGGTGGTGGGAATCTGGAACTTACTGCCTGAAAGGGTGGTAGACAGAAGCCTTCATGACATTTAAGAAGTATTTAGATGTGCACTTGCGATCCTATGGCATACAAGGCTGTGGGCCTAGTGCTGGAAAATGGGATTAGAATAGTTAGGCACTTGTTTGACCGGCGCAGACTCGATGGGCCGAAGGGCCTTTTTCTGTGTTGTAGACTGTATGACTCTATGACTCTATGTTACGCCGACAGTTTTCAACGAAAACATCAAGAGCAGGTAAGAGGCCAGAGGGAGTGGTCCAGGTGGAGGGACAACACTGGAGCCGGGAGAAAGAATCCATTGAACGGGGGGAGGGCTCCTGCCCAATGAAGTGAGCATGGAGACAGAGGCGGTGGATGGCTTGGAAGCTTTGCATTCAAAGGATCATCCTCCGCCATTTCCACCAACTCCAGCATGATGCCACCACCAAACACATCTTCCCTTCACCCCCCCGGCGGCATTCCGCAGGGATCATTCCCTCCGGGACACCCTGGTCTACTCCTCCATTACCCCCTACACCTCAACCCCCTCCCACGGCACCTTCCCATGCAACCGCAGAAGGTGCAACACCTGCCCCTTCACTTCCCCTCTCCTCACCGTCCAAGGGCCCAAACACTCCTTTCAAGTGAAGAAGCATTTCACTTGCACTTCCCTCAATTTGGTCTACTGCATTCGCTGCTCCCAATGCGGTTTCCTCTACATTGGAGAAACCAAACGCAGACTGGGTGACCGCTTTGCGGAACACCTTCGGTCTGTCCGCAAGCATGACCCAGACCTCCCTGTCGCTTGCCATTTCAACACTCCACCCTGCTCTCATGCCCACATGTCTGTCCTTGGCCTGCTGCATTGTTCCAGTGAAGCTCAACGCAAACTGGAGGAACAGCACCTCATCTTCCGACTAGGCACTTTACAGCCTTCCGGACTGAATATTGAGTTCAACAATTTTAGATCATGAACTCTCTCCTCCATCCCCACCCCCTTTCCGATCCCCTTTTATCAAGTACTTAATTTTTATTTTATATATATATATTTTTCCCACTTATTTGTATTATTATTTTTAAAAATGTATTTCCATTCATTGCTTTGCCCCCACCTTTTAGCCTATTTTGATAGTTTCTCCCACACCATCCCCTCCCACCACCCCACCCCCACTAGGGCTGTCTGTCACTTGCTCATCCTGCTTTCTGCTCTATGGGCAGAATTTTACAGCAGTGGGATTTTACATTCCTGCTGAACTCAATGGGGTTTATAACGGCCCCCCCTGTATTTTACAGCCCCGCCCCCTCCGAAACGGGGCTGTAAAACTCTGCCCTTAATGTCACCATTAACACCTCCTTTAGCCAGTATCACCACCATCAACACCCCTTCCACCTTTTGTCCATGACATCTTTTGCAATCTCTCCCTTGCCTCCACCTATCGCTGGCCTTCTATCCAGCTCCACCTGCCCTACCCCCTTAAACAGTATAAATTTCACCACATTTCTACTTCTACTTAGTTCTGAAGAAGAGTCATTCCGACTCAAAATGCTAACTCTTTCTTTCTCTCCACAGATGCTGTCAGACCTGCTGAGTTTTTCCAGCATTTTTTGTTTTTGATTCAGATTTCCAGCATCCGCAGTATTTTGCTTGAATATAAACCTAATGTTTCCATTAAGAAAGTTATCGGAAGATCAACTCTGTTACAAATAGGCAACAAGGTCAAACTACAACAGTGGGAGACTTCAATGTCTATCACCAAGAGTGGCTCGGTAGCACCACTACTGACCGAGCTGACCCAGTCCCAAAGGACATAGCTGCTAAACTAGGTCTGCGGCAGGTGATGAGGGAACCAACAAGATGGAAAAACATACCTATCCTCACCAACCTGCCTGCTGCAGATGCATCTGTCCATGATAGTATCGTAGGAGTGACCACCGCATGGTCATTGTGGAGACGAAGTCCCATCTACACATTGAGGATAGCCTCCATCATGTTGTGTGGCATTACCACCGTGCTAAATGGGATAGATTTGAACAGATCTACCAACTCAAGACTGGGCATCCATGAGGCGCTGTGGGCCATCAGCAGCAGCAGAATTGTACTCAAACACAATCTGTAACCTCATGGCCCGGCATATCCCCCACTCTACCATTACCATCAAACCAGGGGATCAACCCTGGTTCAATGAAGAGTGCTGGAGGGCATGCCAGGAGCAGCACCAGGCATACCTAAAAATGAGGTGTCAACCAGGTGAAGCTATAACACAGGAGTAATTGTGTGCCAAACAGCATAAGCAGCAAGTGATAAACAGAGCTAAGCGAACCCACAAGCAACAGATCAGATCTAAGCTCTGCAGTCCTGCCACATTCAGTCGTGAATGATGGTGGACAATTAAACACCTCACTGGAGGTGGAGGATCCACAAATATCCCCATCCTCAATGATGGAGGGGCCCAGCACATCAGTGCAAAAGATAAGGCTGAAGCATTTACTGCAATCTTCAGTCACAAGTACTGAGTGGATGATCCATCTCAGCCTCCTCCAGAGGGCCCCAGCATCACAGATGCCAGTCTTCAGCCAATTCAATTCACTCCACATGCTATCAAGAAACAGCTGAAGGCACTGGATACTGCAAAGGCTATGGGCCCCGACAATATTCCAGCAATAGTACTGAAGACTTGTGCTCCAGAACTTGCCGCGCCCCTAGCCAAGCTGTTCCAGTACAGCTACAACACTGACATCTATCCGGCTATGTGGAAAATTGCCCAAGTATGTCCTGTCCACAAAAAGCAGGACAAATCCAACCCAGTCTATTACTGCCCCATCAGTCTACTCTCTATCATCAGTAAAGTAATGGAAGGGGTCATCAACAATGCTATCAACCAGCACTTGCTTAGCAATAACCTGCTCACTGATGCCCAGTTTGAGTTCCACCAGGGCCACTCAGCTCCTGACCTCATTACAGCCTTGGTTCAAACATGGACAAAAGAACCGAACGCCTGAGGTGAGGTGAGAGTGACTGCCCTTGACATCAAGGCAGCATTTGACTGAGTGTGGCATCAAGGAGCCCTAGCAAAACTGAAGTCAATGGGAATCAGGGGGGAAACTCTCCACTGGTTGGAGTCATACCTAGCACAAAGGAAGATGGTTGTGGTTGTTGGAGGTCAGTCACCTCAGCTCCAGGACATCACTGCAGGAGTTCCTCAGGGTAGTGTCCTCGGCCCAACCATCTTCAGCTGCTTCATCAATGACCTTCCTTCCATCATAAGGTCAGAAGTGGGGATGTTTGCTGATGATTGCACAATGTTCAGCACCATTCACAACTGCTCAGACACTGAAGTAGTCCATGTCCATATGCAGCAAGACTTTGGCAATATCCAGGCTTGGGCTGACAAGTGGCAAGTGGCAAGTAACATTCGCGCCACACAAGTGCCAGGCAATGACTATCTCCAACAAGAGAGAATCCAAGCATCGCCCCTTGATGTTCAATGGCATTACCATCACTAAATCCCTTGCTATTAACATCCTGCGGGTCACCATTGACCAGAAACTGAACTAGACAAGCAAGATAAATGCTGTGGCTACAAGAGCAGGTCAGACACTAAGAATTGGACAGCGAGTAACTCACCCCCTTACTCCCCAAAGCCTGGCCACCATCGACAAGGCACAAGTCAGGAGTGTGATGGAACACCCCCCATTTGCCTGGGTGAGTGCAGTTCCTACAACACTCATGAAGCTCAACACCACCCAGGACAAAACAGCCCGCTTGATTGGCACCACATCCATAAATATTCACTCTCTCCACCACCGATGCACAGTAGCAGCAGTGTGTACCACCTACAAGATGCACTGCAGGTACTCACAAAGGCTCCTTAGACAGCACCTTGCAAACACATGACCACTACCACCGAGAAGGACAAGGGCAGAAGATGGATGGAAACACCACCACCTGGAAGTTCCCCTCCAAGCCACTCACCACCCTGACTTGGAAATATATCGCCGTTCCTTCACTGTCACTGGGTCAAAATCCTGGAACTCCCTCCCTAACAGCACTGTGGGTGTACCTACACCACATGGACCCCAGCGGTTCAAGAAGGCAGCTCACAACCAACATCTCAAAGGGTCGTGAATCTGTGGAATTCACTACCTCAGAGTGCAGTGGATGCTGGGATGATGAATAAATTTAAGGGGGAGATAGGCAGATATTTAATTAGTAACGGGTTGAAAGGTTAGGGGGAGAGGGCGGGAAATTGGAGTTGAAGCTGAAATGAGATCAGCCATGATCGTACTGAATGGCGGGGCAGACTCGAGGGGCTCGACTGACTACTCCTGCTCTTAATTCTTATGTGCTTATGTTCTTAAGGGCAACTAGGGATGGGCAATAAATGCTGACCCAGTCAGTGAAGCCTACATCACATGAATGGATTTTTAAAAATGCTGTAAGGTACAGTCGCTACAGACTGAAACACCCAGGATTGGAATGGGTGGTGTAAGGTACTGTTGCTACAGATTAAAAAATTGAGGACTGGAATTGGAGCTGTAATGCACTGTTGATACAGACTGAAATATCCAGGACTGGAATCTGAGCTGTAAAGTACTGTTCCTACAGACAGAAACATCCAGGACTGGAATCTGAGCTGTAAAGTACTGTTCATACAGACAGAAACATCCAGGACTGGAGTCGGAGCTGTAAGGTACTGAAGCTTTAGACTGAAACATCCAGGACTGGAATTAGTAGTGTAAGATACTGTTGCTACAGACTGAAACATTCAGGACTAGAATTGGAGCTGTAAGGTACTGTTGCTACAGGCTGAAACATCCAGGGCTGGAATTGGAGCTGTAATACACTGTTGCCCAAGACTGAAACATCGTGGAATGGAATCAGAGGTGCAATGTTCCTTTGCTACAAACTGAAATATCCAGGACTGGAATCGGAGCTGTAAGGTACTGTTGCTACAGACTGAAATATCCAGGACTGGAATCGGAGCTGTAAGGTACTGTTGCTACAAACTGAAATATCCAGGACTGGAATCGGAGCTGTAAGGTACTGTTGCTACAGACTGAAACATCCAGGACTGGAATCGGAGCTGTAAGGTACTGTTGACACAAGCTGAAACACCCAGCAATGGACTTGGTCCTGTAAGTTACTGTCATTACACAATGAAATATCCAGGACTGAAATCGATGCTGTCATATACTGTGGTGATAGACTGAAACATCCAGGACAGGAATCAAACTATAAGATATTGTTGCTACAAACTAAAACAACCAAAACTGGAATCGGAGCGACAATATACTGTATAAACAGGCTGAAATATCCAGGACTGGAATCAGAGTTATAATAAACTGTTGCTCTAGACTGAAAATTCCTGGAATGGAATCGGAGGTGTAATGTTCCTTTGCTACAGACTGAAACATCCAGGGCTGGAATCGGAGCTAGAAGGTGCTGTTGATACAGACTGAAAAACCCAGGGATAGTTAAGGTGCGGTCAGGCGCTGTTGCTACAGACCGAAACATCCAGGACTGGAATCGGAGCTGTGAGGTACTGTTGCTACAGACTGAAACATCCAGGAATGGAATCGGATGTGTAATGATCCTTTGCTACAGACTGAGTCATCCAGGGCTGGAATCGGAGCAAGAAGGTGCTGTTGATACAGACTGAAACACCCACGAAAAGTTAAGGGGCTGCCAGGTACTGTTGCTACTGACTGAAACATCCAGGATGAGAATAGGAGCTGTAAGGTACAGTTGCTACAGACAGAAACATCCAGGACTGGAATCGGAGCTGTAAGGTACAGTTGCTACAGACAGAAACACCCAGGACTGGAATCGGAGCTGTAAGGTACAGTTGCTACAGACAGAAACACCCAGGATTGGAATCGGAGCTGTAAGGTACAGTTGCTACAGACAGAAACATCCAGGACTGGAATCGGAGCTGTAAGGTACAGTTGCTACAGACAGAAACATCCAGGACTGGAATCGGAGCTGTAAAGTACTGTCGCTACAGACAGAAACACCCAGGACTGGAATCGGAGCTGTAAGGTACAGTTGCTACAGACAGAAACATCCAGGACTGGAATCGGAGCTGTAAAGTACTTTCGCTACAGACAGAAACACCCAGGACTGGAATCGGAGCTGTAAAGTACTGTCGCTACAGACAGAAACACCCAGGACTGGAATCGGAGCTGTAAGGTACAGTTGCTACAGACAGAAACATCCAGGACTGGAATCGGAGCTGTAAAGTACTGTCGCTACAGACAGAAACACCCAGGACTGGAATCGGAGCTGTAAGGTACAGTTGCTACAGACAGAAACATCCAGGACTGGAATCGGAGCTGTAAAGTACTGTCGCTACAGACAGAAACACCCAGGACTGGAATCGGAGCTGTAAGGTACAGTTGCTACAGACAGAAACATCCAGGACTGGAATCGGAGCTGTAAAGTACTATCGCTACAGACAGAAACACCCAGGACTGGAATCGGAGCTGTAAGGTACAGTTGCTACAGACAGAAACATCCAGGACTGGAATCGGAGCTGTAAAGTACTGTCGCTACAGACAGAAACACCCAGGACTGGAATCGGAGCTGTAAGGTACAGTTGCTACAGACAGAAACATCCAGGACTGGAATCGGAGCTGTAAAGTACTGTCGCTACAGACAGAAACAACCAGGACTGGAATCGGAGCTGTAAGGTACAGTTGCTACAGACAGAAACATCCAGGACTGGAATCGGAGCTGTAAAGTACTATCGCTACAGACAGAAACACCCAGGACTGGAATCGGAGCTGTAAGGTACAGTTGCTACAGACAGAAACATCCAGGACTGGAATCGGAGCTGTAAAGTACTGTCGCTACAGACAGAAACACCCAGGACTGGAATCGGAGCTGTAAGGTACAGTTGCTACAGACAGAAACATCCAGGACTGGAAATCGGAGCTTTAAAGTACTGTCGCTACAGACAGAAACACCCAGGACTGGAATCAGAGCTGTAAAGTACTGTTGCTACAGACAGAAACATCCAGGACTGGAATCGGAGCTGTAAAGTACTGTCGCTACAGACAGAAACATCCAGGACTGGAATCGGAGCTGTAAGGTACAGTTGCTACAGACAGAAACATCCAGGACTGGAATCGGAGCTGTAAGGTACAGTTGCTACAGACAGAAACATCCAGGACTGGAATCGGAGCTGTAAGGTACAGTTGCTACAGACAGAAACATCTAGGACTGGAATCGGAGCTGTAAAGTACTGTCGCTACAGACAGAAACACCCAGGACTGGAATCGGAGCTGTAAAGTACTGTCGCTACAGACAGAAACATCCAGGACTGGAATCGGAGCTGTAAGGTACAGTTGCTACAGACAGAAACATCCAGGACTGGAATCGGAGCTGTAAGGTACAGTTGCTACAGACAGAAACATCCAGGACTGGAATCGGAGCTGTAAGGTACTGTCGCTACAGACAGAAACATCCAGGACTGGAATCGGAGCTGTAAAGTACTGTCGCTACAGACAGAAACATCCAGGACTGGAATCGGAGCTGTAAAGTACTGTCGCTACAGACAGAAACACCCAGGACTGGAATCGGAGCTGTAAAGTACTGTCGCTACAGACAGAAACATCCAGGACTGGAATCGGAGCTGTAAAGTACTGTCGCTACAGACAGAAACATCCAGGACTGGAATCGGAGCTGTAAAGTACTGTCGCTACTGACAGAAACATCCAGGACTGGAATCGGAGCTGTAAAGTACTATCGCTACAGACAGAAACACCCAGGACTGGAATCGGAGCTGTAAGGTACAGTTGCTACAGACAGAAACATCCAGGACTGGAATCGGAGCTGTAAAGTACTGTCGCTACAGACAGAAACACCCAGGACTGGAATCGGAGCTGTAAGGTACAGTTGCTACAGACAGAAACATCCAGGACTGGAAATCGGAGCTTTAAAGTACTGTCGCTACAGACAGAAACACCCAGGACTGGAATCAGAGCTGTAAAGTACTGTTGCTACAGACAGAAACATCCAGGACTGGAATCGGAGCTGTAAAGTACTGTCGCTACAGACAGAAACATCCAGGAATGGAATCGGAGCTGTAAGGTACAGTTGCTACAGACAGAAACATCCAGGACTGGAATCGGAGCTGTAAGGTACAGTTGCTACAGACAGAAACATCCAGGACTGGAATCGGAGCTGTAAGGTACAGTTGCTACAGACAGAAACATCTAGGACTGGAATCGGAGCTGTAAAGTACTGTCGCTACAGACAGAAACACCCAGGACTGGAATCGGAGCTGTAAAGTACTGTCGCTACAGACAGAAACATCCAGGACTGGAATCGGAGCTGTAAAGTACTGTCGCTACAGACAGAAACATCCAGGACTGGAATCGGAGCTGTAAAGTACTGTCGCTACAGACAGAAACATCCAGGACTGGAATCGGAGCTGTAAGGTACTGTTGCTACAGACTAAAACACCCAGGACTGGAATCGGAGCTGTAAAGTACTGTCGCTACAGACAGAAACATCCAGGACTGGAATCGGAGCTGTAAGGTACAGTTGCTACAGACAGAAACATCCAGGACTGGAATCGGAGCTGTAAGGTACAGTTGCTACAGACAGAAACATCCAGGACTGGAATCGGAGCTGTAAGGTACTGTCGCTACAGACAGAAACATCCAGGACTGGAATCGGAGCTGTAAAGTACTGTCGCTACAGACAGAAACATCCAGGACTGGAATCGGAGCTGTAAAGTACTGTCGCTACAGACAGAAACACCCAGGACTGGAATCGGAGCTGTAAAGTACTGTCGCTACAGACAGAAACATCCAGGACTGGAATCGGAGCTGTAAAGTACTGTCGCTACAGACAGAAACATCCAGGACTGGAATCGGAGCTGTAAAGTACTGTCGCTACTGACAGAAACATCCAGGACTGGAATCGGAGCTGTAAGGTACTGTTGCTACAGACTAAAACACCCAGGACTGGAATCGGAGCTGTAAAGTACTGTCGCTACAGACAGAAACATCCAGGACTGGAATCGGAGCTGTAAAGTACTGTCGCTACAGACAGAAACATCCAGGACTGGAATCGGAGCTGTAAGGTACAGTTGCTACAGACAGAAACATCCAGGACTGGAATCGGAGCTGTAAGGTACAGTTGCTACAGACAGAAACATCCAGGACTGGAATCGGAGCTGTAAGGTACAGTTGCTACAGACAGAAACATCCAGGACTGGAATCGGAGCTGTAAAGTACTGTCGCTACAGACAGAAACACCCAGGACTGGAATCGGAGCTGTAAAGTACTGTCGCTACAGACAGAAACATCCAGGACTGGAATCGGAGCTGTAAAGTACTGTCGCTACAGACAGAAACATCCAGGACTGGAATCGGAGCTGTAAAGTACTGTCGCTACAGACAGAAACATCCAGGACTGGAATCGGAGCTGTAAAGTACTGTCGCTACAGACAGAAACATCCAGGACTGGAATCGGAGCTGTAAAGTACAGTTGCTACAGACAGAAACATCCAGGACTGGAATCGGAGCTGTAAGGTACTGTTACCACGGAATGAAACATCCAGATTTGGAATTGCAGCTGCAATTGCTACAGACGAAAACATCCAAGACTGGAATGGGTGGTGTAAGGTCCTGTTGCTACAAATTAAAAAATCGAGGACAGGAATCGGAGCTGTAAGGCACTGTTGCTGCAGGTTGAAACATCTAGGAGTGGAATTGGAACTGTAAGGTACTGAAGCTACAGACTGAAACATCCAGGCCTGGAATATGAGCTATAAGGTACTGTCGCCATGGACTGAAAAATCCAGGACTTGAATGGGAGCTGTAAGATACTGTTACCACGGAATGATAAACCCAGATTTGGAATCGGAGCTGTAAGGTACCATTGCTACAGACTGAAACATCCAAGACTGGAATGGGTGTTGTAAGCTACTGTTGCTACAGATTTAAAAATCGAGGACTGGAATCGGAGCTGTAAGGTACAGTTGCTACAGACAGAAACATCCAGGACTGGAATCGGAGCTGTAAGGTACAGTTGCTACAGACAGAAACATCCAGGACTGGAATCGGAGCTGTAAGGTACAGTTGCTACAGACAGAAACATCCAGGACTGGAATCGGAGCTGTAAAGTACTGTCGCTACAGACAGAAACACCCAGGACTGGAATCGGAGCTGTAAAGTACTGTCGCTACAGACAGAAACATCCAGGACTGGAATCGGAGCTGTAAAGTACTGTCGCTACAGACAGAAACATCCAGGACTGGAATCGGAGCTGTAAAGTACTGTCGCTACTGACAGAAACATCCAGGACTGGAATCGGAGCTGTAAGGTACTGTCGCTACGGACTAAAACACCCAGGACTGGAATCGGAGCTGTAAAGTACTGTCGCTACAGACAGAAACATCCAGGACTGGAATCGGAGCTGTAAAGTACTGTCGCTACTGACAGAAACATCCAGGACTGGAATCGGAGCTGTAAGGTACTGTTGCTACAGACTAAAACACCCAGGACTGGAATCGGAGCTGTAAAGTACTGTCGCTACAGACAGAAACATCCAGGACTGGAATCGGAGCTGTAAAGTACTGTCGCTACAGACAGAAACATCCAGGACTGGAATCGGAGCTGTAAGGTACAGTTGCTACAGACAGAAACATCCAGGACTGGAATCGGAGCTGTAAGGTACAGTTGCTACAGACAGAAACATCCAGGACTGGAATCGGAGCTGTAAGGTACAGTTGCTACAGACAGAAACATCCAGGACTGGAATCGGAGCTGTAAAGTACTGTCGCTACAGACAGAAACACCCAGGACTGGAATCGGAGCTGTAAAGTACTGTCGCTACAGACAGAAACATCCAGGACTGGAATCGGAGCTGTAAAGTACTGTCGCTACAGACAGAAACATCCAGGACTGGAATCGGAGCTGTAAAGTACTGTCGCTACAGACAGAAACATCCAGGACTGGAATCGGAGCTGTAAAGTACTGTCGCTACAGACAGAAACATCCAGGACTGGAATCGGAGCTGTAAAGTACAGTTGCTACAGACAGAAACATCCAGGACTGGAATCGGAGCTGTAAGGTACTGTTACCACGGAATGAAACATCCAGATTTGGAATTGCAGCTGCAATTGCTACAGACGAAAACATCCAAGACTGGAATGGGTGGTGTAAGGTCCTGTTGCTACAAATTAAAAAATCGAGGACAGGAATCGGAGCTGTAAGGCACTGTTGCTGCAGGTTGAAACATCTAGGAGTGGAATTGGAACTGTAAGGTACTGAAGCTACAGACTGAAACATCCAGGCCTGGAATATGAGCTATAAGGTACTGTCGCCATGGACTGAAAAATCCAGGACTTGAATGGGAGCTGTAAGATACTGTTACCACGGAATGATAAACCCAGATTTGGAATCGGAGCTGTAAGGTACCATTGCTACAGACTGAAACATCCAAGACTGGAATGGGTGTTGTAAGCTACTGTTGCTACAGATTTAAAAATCGAGGACTGGAATCGGAGCTGTAAGGTACAGTTGCTACAGACAGAAACATCCAGGACTGGAATCGGAGCTGTAAGGTACAGTTGCTACAGACAGAAACATCCAGGACTGGAATCGGAGCTGTAAGGTACAGTTGCTACAGACAGAAACATCCAGGACTGGAATCGGAGCTGTAAAGTACTGTCGCTACAGACAGAAACACCCAGGACTGGAATCGGAGCTGTAAAGTACTGTCGCTACAGACAGAAACATCCAGGACTGGAATCGGAGCTGTAAAGTACTGTCGCTACAGACAGAAACATCCAGGACTGGAATCGGAGCTGTAAAGTACTGTCGCTACAGACAGAAACATCCAGGACTGGAATCGGAGCTGTAAGGTACTGTTGCTACAGACTAAAACACCCAGGACTGGAATCGGAGCTGTAAAGTACTGTCGCTACAGACAGAAACATCCAGGACTGGAATCGGAGCTGTAAGGTACAGTTGCTACAGACAGAAACATCCAGGACTGGAATCGGAGCTGTAAGGTACAGTTGCTACAGACAGAAACATCCAGGACTGGAATCGGAGCTGTAAGGTACAGTTGCTACAGACAGAAACATCCAGGACTGGAATCGGAGCTGTAAAGTACTGTCGCTACAGACAGAAACATCCAGGACTGGAATCGGAGCTGTAAAGTACTGTCGCTACAGACAGAAACATCCAGGACTGGAATCGGAGCTGTAAAGTACTGTCGCTACAGACAGAAACATCCAGGACTGGAATCGGAGCTGTAAAGTACTGTCGCTACTGACAGAAACATCCAGGACTGGAATCGGAGCTGTAAGGTACTGTTGCTACGGACTAAAACACCCAGGACTGGAATCGGAGATGTAAAGTACTGTCGCTACAGACAGAAACATCCAGGACTGGAATCGGAGCTGTAAAGTACTGTCGCTACAGACAGAAACATCCAGGACTGGAATCGGAGCTGTAAGGTACAGTTGCTACAGACAGAAACATCCAGGACTGGAATCGGAGCTGTAAGGTACAGTTGCTACAGACAGAAACATCCAGGACTGGAATCGGAGCTGTAAAGTACAGTTGCTACAGACAGAAACATCCAGGACTGGAATCGGAGCTGTAAAGTACTGTCGCTACAGACAGAAACACCCAGGACTGGAATCGGAGCTGTAAAGTACTGTCGCTACAGACAGAAACATCCAGTACTGGAATCGGAGCTGTAAAGTACTGTCGCTACAGACAGAAACATCCAGGACTGGAATCGGAGCTGTAAAGTACTGTCGCTACAGACAGAAACATCCAGGACTGGAATCGGAGCTGTAAAGTACTGTCGCTACAGACAGAAACATCCAGGACTGGAATCGGAGCTGTAAAGTACTGTCGCTACAGACAGAAACATCCAGGACTGGAATCGGAGCTGTAAAGTACAGTTGCTACAGACAGAAACATCCAGGACTGGAATCGGAGCTGTAAGGTACTGTTACCACGGAATGAAACATCCAGATTTGGAATTGCAGCTGCAATTGCTACAGACGAAAACATCCAAGACTGGAATGGGTGGTGTAAGGTCCTGTTGCTACAAATTAAAAAATCGAGGACAGGAATCGGAGCTGTAAGGCACTGTTGCTGCAGGTTGAAACATCTAGGAGTGGAATTGGAACTGTAAGGTACTGAAGCTACAGACTGAAACATCCAGGCCTGGAATATGAGCTATAAGGTACTGTCGCCATGGACTGAAAAATCCAGGACTTGAATGGGAGCTGTAAGATACTGTTACCACGGAATGATAAACCCAGATTTGGAATCGGAGCTGTAAGGTACCATTGCTACAGACTGAAACATCCAAGACTGGAATGGGTGTTGTAAGCTACTGTTGCTACAGATTTAAAAATCGAGGACTGGAATTGGAGCTGTAAGGTACTGTTGCTCCAGACAGAAACATCCAATACGGGAATCGGAGAGGCAATATACTGCAGCAACAGGCTGAAATATCCAGGAATGGAATCGGTGTTGTAATACACTGTTGCTCTAGACAAAAACTTACTGGAATGGATTCGGTGGTGTAATGTTCCTTTGCTACAGACTGAAACATCCAGGGCTGGAATCGGAGCTGAAAGGTACTGTTGATACAGACTGAAAAACCCAGGGATAGTTAAGGGGATGTCAGGCACTGTTGCTACAGACTGAAATATCCAGGACTAGAATTGGTGTTGTAAAACACCATTGCTATAGACTGAAACATCCAGGAATGAAAAAGGAGCTGTGATATACTCTTGCTGCAGACTGAAAATCCAGGACTGGAATTGGAGCTGTAAGGGACTGTCGCTACAGACAGAAACATCCAGGAATGAAAAAGGAGCTGTAAAGTACTGTCGCTACAGACAGAAACATCCAGGGCTGGAATTGGACCTGTAAGTTACCATTGCTACAGACTGAAACATCCAGGACTGGAATGGGTGGTGTAAGGTACTGTTGCTACAGATAAAGAAATTGAGGACTGGAATTGGAGCTGTAAGGTACTGTTGCTACAGGTTGAAACATCTCGGATTGGAATCGAAGCCATGAGGTACTGTTGCTACAGACTGAAACATCCAGGAGTGGAAATGGACCTGTGAGGTACTGTGATTAAACACTGAAACATCCAGGACTCAAATCGGTGCCGTCATATACTGTGGTGACAGACTGAAACATCCAGGTCTAGAACCAAAGCTCTAAGATATTGTTGCTACAAACTGAATCATCCAAGACTGGAAGAGGAGCGGCAATATACTGTAGCAACAGGCTGAAATATCCAGGGCTGGAATCGGTGTTGTAATCACGTGTTGCTCTGGACTGAAAATTCCTGGAATGGAATCGGAGGTGTAATGTTCCTTTGCTACAGACTGAAACATCCAGGGCTGCAATCGGAGCTAGAAGGTGCTGTTGATACAGACTGAAATACCTAGGAATAATTAAGGGGCTGTCAGGCACTATTGCTACAGACCGAAACATCCAGGTTTGGAATTGGAGCTGTAAGGTATTGTTGCTACAGACTGAAACATCCAATACTGGAATTGGTGTTGTAAGGTACTGTTGATGAAGTCTAAAATATACAGGAATGGAATTGGAGCTGTAAGGCAATGTTGAGACAGACAAAATCATCCAGAACTGGAATCAGAGCTGTAAGGTACTGTTGCTACAGACTAAAACATCCAGGAGTTGAATCGGAGCTGTAAGGTACTGTTGCTACAGACTGAAACATACAGGACTGGAATAGGATCTATAAGGTACTGAAGCTACAGACTGAGATATCCAGGGCTGGAATCGGAGCTGTAAGGTACTGAAGCTACAGACTGAAACATCCAGGACTGCAATAGGAGCTGTAAGATATTTGTACCATGGAATGAAACACCCACGTTTGTAATTGGAGCTGTAAGGTACCGTTGCTACAGATTGAAACATCCAGGACTGGAATGGGTGGTTCCAACAGCTTCCAACCTGATAGTCGCCCAACCTCGGACAGCCCGCTTCTACCTCCTACCCAAAGTCCACAAACAGAACTATCCCGGCAGACCGATCGTGTCAGCCTGTTCCTGCCCCACGGAACTCATTTCTCGTTATCTTGACTCCCTTCTCTCTCCCCTTGCCCAGTCCCTTCCCACCTACATCCGTGATTCCTCTGACACCCTACATCATATCAACAATTTCCAGTTCCCTGGCCCCAACCACCTCCTCTTCACCATGGACGTCCAATCCCTCTACACCTCCATCCACCACCAGGATGGTCTGAGGGTTCTCCGCTTCTTCCTCGAACAGACGCCTGAACAATCCCCATCCACCACTACTCTCCTCTGTCTGGCTGAACTTGTTCTCACACTGAACAATTTCTCCTTTAACTCCTCTCACTTCCTCCAAATAAAAGGTGTGGCTATGGGTACCCGCATGGGGCCCAGCAATGCCTGTCTCTTTATGGAGTATGTGGAACATTCCTTGTTCCAGTCCTACTCCGGCCCCCTCCCACAACTCTTTCTCCGGTACATCGATGATTACTTTGGTGCGGCTTCATGCTCTCGTCGGGACCTGGAAAAATGTATTAATTTTGCTTCCAATCTCCACCCCTCCATCATTTTCACATGGTCCATCTCTGACACTTCCCTTCCCTTCCTTGACCTCTCTGTCTCAATTTCTGGTGATAGACTGTCCACCAATATCCATTACAAGCCTACCGATTCCCACAGCTACCTCGACTACAGATCCTCACACCCCGCTTCCTGTAAGGACTCCATCCCATTCTCTCAGTTCCTTCACCTCCTTCGCATCTGTTCTGATGACGCTACCTTCAAAAACAGTTCCTCTGACATGTCCTCATTCTTCCTTAACTGAGGTTTTCCACCCACGGTCGTTGACAGGGCCCTCAACCGTGTCCGGCCCATCTCCTGCGCATCCGCCCTCACGCCCTCTCCTCCCTCCCAGAAACATGATAGGGTCCCCCTTGTCCTCACTTATCACCCCACCAGCCTCCGCATTCAAAGGATAATCCTCCGCCATTTCCGCCAACTCCAGCATGATGCCACCACCAAACACATCTTCCCTTCACCCCCCCTGGCGGCATTCCGTTGGGATCGTTCCCTCTGGGACACCCTGGTCCACTCCTCCATTACCCCCTACTCCTCAACCCCCACCTATGGCACCTCCCCATGCCCACGCAGAAGATGCAATACCTGCCCCTTCACTTCCTCTCTCCTCACCGTCCAAGGGCCCAAACACTCCTTTCAAATGAAGCAGCATTTCACTTGCATTCCCCCTAACTTAGTCTACTGCATTCATTGCTCCCAATGCGTTCTCCTCTACATTAGGGAGACCAAACGCAGACTGGGTGACCACTTTGAAGAACACCTACGGTCTGTCCGCAAGAAAGACCCAAACCTCCCTGTCGCTTGCCATTTCAACACACCACCCTGCTCTCATGCCCACATGTCCATCCTTGGCTTGCTGCATTGTTCCAGTGAAGCTCAGCGCAAACTGGAGGAACAGCAACTCATCTTCCGACTAAGCACTTTACAGCCTTCCGGACTGAATATTGAGTTCAACAATTTTAGATCATGAACTCCCTCCTCCATCCCCACCCCGTTTCTTCCCCCTCCCTTTTGTTTTTTCCAATAATTTATATAGATTTTTCTTTTCCCACCTATTTCCATTATTTTTAAATCTATACTTTTAATACCCTGTCAGTCTTTCCACCCCACCCCCACTAGAGCTGTACCTTGAGTGTCCTGCCATCCATTCTTAATTAGCACATTCTCTTAGATAATATCACCACCTTCAACACCTCCCTGTTCCTTTTGTCTGTGACATCTTTTGATTATCTGCTCCTATCACTGCTTGCTTGTCCCTACAACTGCCCCACCCTCAACTTCTCTCCCCCAACCCCCCACCCCCACCCCCCCCTCACCAGCCCCCCCACCCACCTTAAACCAGCTTATATTTCACCCCTCTCCTAACTTCACTCAGTTCTGTTGAAAGGTCATGAGGACTCGAAACGTCAACTCTTTTCTTCTCCGCCGATGCTGCCAGACCTGCTGAGTTTTTCCAGGTAATTCTGTCTTTGTTTTGGATTTCCAGTATCCGCAGTAGTTTTTTGTTTTTATCTGGAATTGGAGCTGTAAGGTACTGTCGCTACAGACAGAAACATCCAGGACTGGAATGGGAGCTGTAAGATACTGTCGCTACAGACAGAAACATCCAGGACTGGAATGGGAGCTGTAAGGTACTGTTCCTACAGACAGAAACATCCAGGACTGGAATGGGAGCTGTAAGGTACTGTTCCTACAGACTGAAAAACCCAGGACTGGAATGGGAGCTGTAAGGTACTGTTCCTACAGACTGAAAAACCCAGGACTGGAATGGGAGCTGTAAGGTACTGTTCCTACAGACAGAAACATCCAGGACAGGAATGGGAGCTGTAAGGTACTGTTCCTACAGACTGAAAAACCCAGGACTGGAATCGGAGCTGTAAGGTACTGTCGCTACAGACTAAAACACCCCGGACTGGAATGGGATATGTAAGATATTGTTAACACAGAATGAAATACCCAGTTTTGGAATCGGAGCTGTAAGGTACCGTTGCTACAGACTGAAAAATCCAGGATTGGAATGGGTGGTGTAAGGAACTGTTGCTACAGTTTAAAAAATTGAGGACTGGATTTGGAGCTGTAAGGTACTGTTGGTAAAGACTAAAATATACAGGAATGGAATCGGAATTGTAAGGTACTGTTGATATAGACAGAAACATCCAGGACTGGAATCGGAGCTATAAGGTACTGAAGCTACAGACTCTAACATCCAAGCTGGAATCGGAGATGTAAGATACTAAAGCTACAGACTGAAACACCCAGGACTGGAATCGGAGTTGTAAGATACTAAAGCTACCGACTGAAACACCCAGGACTGGAATCGGAGCTGTAAGATACTGTTACCACGGAATGAAACACCCAGATTTGGAATTGCAGCTGTAAGGTACTGTTGATAAAGACTAAAATATACAGGAATGGAATCGGAGCTGTAAGGTACCGTTGCTACAGACTGAAACATCCAGGACTGGAATGGGTGGTGTAAGGTTCTGTTTCTACAGATAAAGAAATCGAGGACTGGAATCGGAGCTGTAAGGCACTGTCACTACAGACTGAAACATCCAGGACTGGAATCGGAGCTGTAAGAAATTTTTGCTACAAATTGAAACATCCAAGACTGGAATCGGAGCTGCAATATACTGTAGCAACAGGCTGAAATAGACAGGAATCAGTGTTGTAATAAACTGTTGCTCTAAACTGAAATTTCCAGGAGTGGAATTGGAGCTGTAAGGTACTGTTGCTCCAGACTAAAACATCCAGGACTGGAATCGGAGCTGTAAGGAATTGATGCTACAGACTGAAACATCCAGGGCTGGAATCGGAGCTGTGAGGAATTGATGCTACAGACTGAAACATCCAGGGCTGGAATCGGAGCTGTGAGGAATTGATGCTACAGACTGAAACATCCAGGGCTGGAATCGGAGCTGTGAGGAATTGATGCTACAGACTGAAACATCCAGGACTGGAATAGTAGCAATAAGGGACTGTTGGTACAGACTGAAACATCCAGGACTGGAATTGGAGATGTAAGGTACAGTTGTTACAGGCTGAAACATCTCGGATTGGAATGGAAGCCATGAGGTACTGTTGCTACAGACTGAAACATCCAGGTCTAG
This sequence comes from Cetorhinus maximus, assembly GCF_964194155.1. Taxonomy (NCBI): domain Eukaryota; kingdom Metazoa; phylum Chordata; class Chondrichthyes; order Lamniformes; family Cetorhinidae; genus Cetorhinus; species Cetorhinus maximus. The sequence continues at coordinate 1,941,070 of NC_135889.1, read as the reverse complement.
AATCAAAGCTCTAAGATATTGTTGCTACAAACTGTATCATCCAAGACTGGAATCGGAGCGGCAATATACCTTAGCAACAGGCTGAAATATCCAGGACTGGAATCGGTGTTGTAATAAACTGTTGCTCTAGACTGAAAATTCCTGGAATGGAATCGGAGGTGTAATGTTCCTTTGCTACAGACTGAAACATCCAGGGCTGGAATCGGAGCTAGAAGGTGCTGCTGATACAGACTGAAACAATCAGGAATAGTTAAGGGGCTGTCAGGCGCTGTTGCTACAGACCGAATCATCCAGGACTGGAATCGGAGCTGTAAGTTACTGTTGCTACAGACTGAATCACCCAGGACTGGAATCAAAGCTCTAAGATGTTTTTGCTACAAACTGAAACATCCTAGCCTGGAATGGGAGCGGCAATATACTGTAGCAACAGGCTGAAATAGACTGGATTCGGTGTGGTAGTACACTGTTGCTCTAGACTGAAACTTCCTGGAATGGAATCGGAGGTGTAATGTTACTTTGCTACAGACTGAGACATCCAGGGCTGGGATCGGAGCTAGAAGGCACTGTTGCTATATTCTGAAACATCCAGGACTGGAATCGGTGTTGTAATACACCATTGCTATAGTCTGAAACATCCAGGAATGAGAAAGGAGCTGTGATGTACTCTTGCTACAGACTGACACATTCAGGGCCGGAATCGGGGCTGTAAGGCACTGTTACTACAGACTGAAACATCCAGGACTGGAATTGGAGCTGTAAGGCACTGTTGCTACAGACTGAAACACCCAGGAGTGGAATTGGAGCTGTAAGGCACTGTTGCTACAGACTGAAACACCCAGGAGTGGAATTGGAGCTGTAAGGCACTGTTGCTACAGACTGAAACATCTAGGGCTGGAATCAGAGCTGTAAGTTATTGTTGCTACAGACTGAAACATCCAGGACTGGAATCGGGGCTGTAAGGCACTGTTGCTGCAGACTGAAACATCCAGTGACCAATCAGTGACCACTAAGCTTCACGGCCACACTTTCTCCCCCGTCGGCCTGTCTCGGAGTGAGTGGGTGGAGGCGCTGAGGAATTAACCTCCGCCCGCGATCGGCTCCCATCTGCATTTTCATGTGGGCAGGACAATTAACCCACCCCCCTCCCCCGCCTGCATCGCTGGCGGTAGTGCTGACAGCGACCTGAGTGGTAGGGTGGAGGAGGGAGAGCAGCCTTGGTGCGCATTCCGTGCATGTGCGAGACAGAGCATTTCCCTCTCTCTGAACCACGGAGCCACCTCAGGGAGTCTGAAGCGCTTTTTAAAAACATTAATGAGGACAGTGAAAATTTAAAAATCACGTTCCTTCTAGTGACTCTGTCACATAAACTGGGCCATGCTTTTCATTCAAAAATGCAGTTTTCAGTTCATGTTTATTTGCTTTTGGAAACCTCATATTGGTCATGGATGAGGCTTCCTAAAAAATGTAAAGGCCGCTTGTCCTTTTCGCCTGCCCGTTGATTGGAACTTTGGACGGGCAGCGTATATTGATTTTATTCATCTTGTTAAGGGCCTTAATGGGCCTTTCAATTATCAGCGAACGAAATATTGTGCAAGTGCATGGTGAGTATGGGACGCACGCCCGACATCATCGCGCAACATATTATGCTCGGGGGAGTCAGGCACGCTCCCACATGCCGAACGTTAAATTTTGACCCATGTCTCTAATTTTACGTGTTAAATTTGAGAATTCACCACTTTATTCCATTGCAGTTCATCACAAATAATTTAGAACGTTACCAAAATAATTTGGAGCCTGGATCATATTGATTATGAAAGGGGAAATTGACTCACATTGTACCTTACAAAACAAATTTCAACACCCAGTGATACTTTTGGACACAAAGTTAACAACTGGTGAGAGTTTGAAGGCAATGAAGGGAGTGAAGTCTGTGCAGTGATTGTGGTCAGGTTACCGCATTGTTCTGTAATGAGTGCGAATGTTTTGTGTGCTCTGATGTATATAAACCTTGAATAGAAGCAGAGAGGAGGCAGAGAGAAGAACAGGATCCAAGTGTCCTTCACCCTGTCTATCCAGGCAAAATGAAAATCATCCTCTTCATGTTTGCTACAGCCCAGATCCTCTCCTGTTCTGGTAAATATTGGAATGTGCTAAGGAATGGTTTCGTTGAGCAGTTTGTTGTTCTGATCATTGGGTGTTAACCCAAATGGCCCATCGTCAATGATGTCGTCACCCTTGAAACTCTTTGCTTTTAAATTCAGGAATTCCATGTGCAAGTTCTACATTTTCACAGATTGGGATTGTGATCGAAGCTACAATTGCAAAAGTGAATGAAGAATTCACGATGAACAACCTCTTGGCTAAAGTGAAGTGTGAAGTGACAAGGGTAAGTGGCACCAAGTCCAATTCATTCCCTTTTGTCCCTTTCATCGTAATGAATGTCATGAATTCTTTCTTTTGTGTAGGCAGGGGTTTTACTGTGGAAATCATATTTACTGCCAAGTGATATAAAATAACAATTCGTAACACTTTTGAGCAGTATTTTTATGATGGACCAATTTATTATATTTTATTGAAAGCAAATCATTTCTGTCCACCTGAATTACTTCCTCTTGTCACCATTTTTTGGCCATTGCTTCAACATGAATGATTAACCTTGAAATTCCTTTTGTAAACATTATAATGGGATCTCCCTATGCAAACACCTGCTGACCTGCTGTGAGGCTGCAGTTTGACTCCAGGAGGTGGTAGGAACAGGCTCCGGTCACTAGACACTGCTGAAGAGCAATTCTCAGTTTGTTCAAATCCAGCTCCCACCATCATCACAACCAAAATAAAATACTGCAGCTGCTGCAAAGCTGAAATAAAAGCCAAAGCTACTGGAATTACTCAGCAGGTCAGAGAGCTCCTGTGGAGAGAGGAACAGAATCAATGTGTCAGGTCGCAGACCGTTTACTCCATTGTGTTGGTTTGCTGGTTTGCTAATTTTTCAAACTTTTAATTTTTTTGTTTATGATTTTTAAATTCAGATATTTCTAACTGGCCAATTTGCAGTCTGTCTGACTCCAGTCCCAGTCGGTGTCCCCAGCCTGATCCCAGAGGCTGGACAATTCAGTTAGTAACAACTGCAGCTTTTATTTGATTCACACAACTTGGGGAAAGATGGATTTGCTCCTTTTATCTCACTGACATATTTTAGTGAAATCCGGTTGGGTTAAAAACCCGAGCCTTTTGTTTAATTAGTACCTTTTAGCAGAGTTGTATTTTATTTCTTCATTTTATTTAATAAATGTAATGGGATTTCCATTTGACTGAAACTAGGGTTAGTTGATCTATCGATACATTGGTACATATGACCAATCCCATTGCCTTTCAATCAACGTTGCTTTTATTTCGTTAATATATTTGTTGGGGAATAACTCTGTTCCCTTCACTCCCTGACATCTTCTTTACAGGATATCCACAAATATATTATTCTAATTCTTGTGTTAGCCAATCAACTTTTGTTCATTGACCTTAGGCCTTCCTGTGTCATCATTTTTTTTAAGTCATGCTTTTTATGTTAGGATTGAAAGGTGAGACTGCCCAAGTTGACATTTAGCCTCAGTCTGTGAGCTTTCCAATCTAACGTCTCGCCGTCAGTAGCGAGTTCGGTGCAGACTGAGGCATGAGCTTTGCTTGTGTTGTCTCAGCTCTTTGCTTTCCATCGAGGGAAGAGAAGGGGCCAATAGCTCTTCAGATGCATTGTGGTTGAATCCCAGTTTCCGAAAGGTAATCAATCACTTATAAAGAGATTGTCACTGGGGAATTACATTGTGGCCCCAACTTCCACCCGCTGTACAACAGGTATATCTGCTACAGGTAGGCGCAGTGTACTTTGGTTGTACATTTGCCCTTTGTGATCCACAGTGGGGTCAAACAGGCTTGTGTTCAGGTGCTACTGAGTTCTCAGCAGAGTGTTGCTCTACACCCGAAGATGCTGCATTAATATTCCAGGCTGAGGAACACCTGCAGCGGCAACTGAACAGACTCTCTCACACCTGTACAGAGTTTGGTTTGACCATCAGCATCGGGAAGATAAATGTCATGGGCCAGGATGTTGTCACACCGCCAGCTATCAGCGTTGACAATGTGAGGCTGGAGGTTGTTGCTAGCTTCACATAGCTCGGCTCCACAATCACCAGCAATCTGTCACTCGATGCTGAAAGCAGCACACACACACACACACACACACACACACAGCGCAAAAGCTGCGGCTGTTCTGCCCAAGCTGAGTAAGAGAGTGTGGAACAAGAGCAGCCTGACCAAGAACACCAAACTATGAGTCTACCGGGCCTGCGTCCTCAGTGCACTTTTCTGCAATGGTGAAACCTGGGCAACACGTACTAGGCAGGAGCAAAGGCTGAGCAGTTTACACCTTTGCTGTCTCAGGCATCTCTTGGCAGGACAAGGTCACCAGCTCAGTGGTCGTGGAGTGTGCAAATTCCATCAGCCTACTCATTGCTAAGCCAAGGATTCCTACGCTGGATCAGCCATATTTATTGGATGGCTGATGACCATATAGACCTTCTGTACAGTGAACTGGCCAGTGGCTCATAACCGTCTGGGCATCCATACCTCCGCTAAAAGGTAACCTATGAGTGAGACAGTCGCTGACGGCCGTGACGGTCTGGAGGCTGACTATTTGGAGGGTGTTGGAAAAAGCCAATAGAAATGAAGAACTCCGCTGGCTGAGAAGAGGGCCCAGAGAAAACAGAGGCCAGTGAATCGGGCACCTTCTCAGCCCACTGTCTTCCTTCACAGAGATCACCATGCCAGAGTGGGGATCCTGAAATGGAAGGCTGCCAAAGATACACTCAGAACAACTGTTAGGATTTCTATTTGTTTTATTCATTAAACAGGATGTGGGCTTCGCTGGCTGGACCAGCATTTATTGCCCATCCCTAGTTGCCCCTTGAGAAGGTGGTGGTGAGCTGCCTTCTTGAGCCGCTGCAGTCCATGTGGTGTAGGTACATCCACAGTGCTGTTAGGGAGGGAGTTCCAGGATTTTGACCCAGCGACAGTGAAGGAACTGCGATATATTTCCAAGTCAGGATGGTGAGTGGGTTGGAGGGGAACTTCCAGGTGGTGGTGTTCCCATCTATCTGCTGACCTTGTCCTTCTAGATGGTAGTGGCTGTGGGTTTGGATCTATTTGGATAGTGATCCCAGTTGTTCCATCTGTTACTGTGTCACATTAAAGGGGGTTGGTAGAACCCACAGTGCAGTGATTCCCACTGCTTGATCAATGTTAGTTCACTTATATTGTCTTAGCAATGCTGCAGTGTTGCTCAGCACCGTCTAGTCCGTGTCTGTGAAACATCATTCTTTTGGCTTGTGCTGCTTTCTGTGGCTGAATTCGCATGTTGCAATATTATTGTTTGGAAAAAGTCACACATTTTGTTCTGTTTGAAGGTTTAGGTTTTATTGGGGTTTCTTTGTAATCTGTGTGTAATGTTATGGTGCTCTAGTATATTTTGCTGTCCACTATTTTATGTTGAATTTACATCATGGTCTTTGGGAACAACAGGATAAAGTATTTCAACACCATTCACGCCTTGAATTCCTGTGTTTGTTTAAAATTCACTCATGGGGTGTTGGCATCTCTGGGAGGTCCAGTATTTATTGTTCATTCCTAATTACACTTGAGAAGGTTCCCGTGAATCACTTTCCTGAATTGCTGCACTCTGTGTGGCCAGTCTACTGCAATAGTGCTGCCAGAAAGGGGATTCAGGATTTCAAATCAGCTGGGTCATTCCAAATAAAACAATCATCCATATTTTTCAGGGTCTGAAGTCACATGTAGAGTAGGCTAGGTAAGGGCAGCAGATTGCCTTGCTAAAAGATACTAGAGACTCATATGACAGTCGATTCATGGTCACTATTACTGATCCTAGATGTTCCTTCCAGGTTTTTAAAATTATCTGCATTTTAAATTCCCTGCGGCGAGATTTGATTTCATGTCTGCATCTGCATCATAGATTAGTTCGAGCTGAGATGGATTTGGCCCCATCATATCTGTGCACATTCTCTGTAAGAGCAATTCACCTAGTTCCACTGCCCCACCCTTTTACCATAACCCTGCAATTGTATTCTCTTCAGATAATTATCCAATTTCTTTTCTAAATCCACAATTGGCCTCCTCCACACTTTCAGGCAGTGCATTCCTAATTCCTCACTGCAAAAAGGCTTCTCCTCCTGTCGACTTCTGTTCTTTAGCCAATCATCTTAAAGCTGTGGCCTCTGGTTCTCGATCCTCCCACCAGCGGGAACAGTTCCTCCCTACCTACTCTGCCCAGAAACCTCATGATTATGTATGCCTCTATAAAATCTCCTCACAATCTATTCTTTATGGGCATGTGAGTTAGGAGCAGGAGTAGGCTACTCGGCCCCTCGAGCCTGCTCTGCCATTCAATAAGATCATGGCTGGTCTGATTGTAACTTCAACCCCACATTCCCGCCAACCCCCGATAACCTTTCACCCCCTTGTTAATCAAGAACCTATCCACCTCTGCCTTAAAAATATTCAAAGATTCTGCTTCCACCGTCTTTTGAGGAAAAGAGTTCCACAGACTCTCAACCCTCTGAGAGAAAAAAATTCTCCTCATCTCTGTCTGAAATGGGCGACCATTTATTTTGAAACAGTGACCCCTAGTTCTAGATTCTCCCACAAGAGGAAACATCCTCTCCACATCCACCTTGTCAAGACCCCTCAGGATCTTACATGTTTCAATCAAGTCGCCTCTTAGTCTTCTAAATTCCAGTGGATACGAGACTAACCTGCCCAACCTCTCCTCATAAGACACTCCACCCATTCCTGGTATTAGCCTAATAACCCTTCTCTCAATTGCTCCTAACACATTTACATCTTCCCTTAAATAAGGAGACCAGTACTGTACACAATATTCCAGATGCGGTCTCACCAGTGCCCTGTATAACTGAAGCATAACATCCCTATTTTTGTATTCAATTCCCCTCACAATAAACAATAACATTCTATTAGCTTTCCTAATTACCTGTTGTACGTGTATACTAACCTTTTGTGATTCATGCACTCAGACACCCAGATCCCTCTGAATCTCAGAGCTCTGCAATCTCTCACCATTTAGATAATAAGCTTCTGTTTTAATCTTCCTACGAAAATGAAGGATTTCACATTTGTCCACATTATACTCCATTTGCCAGATCTTTGCCCACTCACTTAACCTATCTATGTCACTTTGTAGCCTCCTTATGTCCTCTTCACAATTTACTTTCCTACCTCTCTTTATGTCATCAGCAAATTTAGTAACCATTCCTTCAGTCCCTTCATCCAAGTCATCAATATAAATCGTAAAAGGTTGAAGCCCTGTAGCACAACACTCGTCACATCCTGCCAACCAGAGAAAGACCCATTTATGCCAACTCTCTGCTTCCTGTTAACCTGCCAAACTTCCGTCCATGCCAATATGTTACCCCCTACACCATGAGCTTTTATTTTCCGCAATAACTTTTGATGTGGCACCTTATCAAATGCCTTCTGGAAATCTAAGCACAGTACATCCACTGGTTCCCCTTTGTCCACTGCACATGTGATTCCTTCAGAGAACTCCAATTAATTGGTTAAACATGATTTCCCTTTCACAAAACTATGTTGGCTCTGCCCGACTGCACTGGATTTTTCTAAGTGCCCTGTTGTAACATTGTTAATAACAGCTTCTAACATTTCCTTTGAGGAGAACAGCTGTAGCTTCTCCAATCTATCCACATAACTGAAGTTCGTCATCCCTGGAGTCATTCTCTTCAATCTGTGTTGCACTTTCTCTAATGGCTTCACATCTTTTTTAAGGGGTGGTGTGCAGAATTGGGCACAATACTCCAGTTGAGGACAGCCCAGGGTTTTATACAGGTTCATCATAACTTCCTTGTTTTTGTACTCTATACCTCAATTAAGGATCCCGTATGCTTTATTAATTGCTCTCTCAACTTGTCCTGCCACTTTCAATGATGTGTGCACATATACCCCAAGCTCCCTCTGCTCTTGCACCTCTTTTGGAATAATACCTTTTATTTTATATTGCCTCTCCTTTTTCTTCCAACCAAAATGTAAGACTGAACTCTACATTAAATTCCATCTGCCTGTCTGCCCAATTCACCAACTTGTGTATATATGTATATATATATATATACATATATAAATATATATGTGTGTGTATATATATATTATATATATATTATATATATATATATAAACTCTTGAGGTCTATCAATATCCTCCTCACATTTCACAATATTTATAAACTTTGTATCATTTGATTATTAGACCATAAGACATAGGAGCAGAAGTAGGCCATTCGGCCCATCAAGTCTGCTCCATCATTCAATGAGATCTTGGCTGATCTGATAATCCTCAACCCCACTTTCCTGCCTTTTCCCCATAACCCTTGATTCCCTAACTGATTAAAAATCTGTCTATCTCAGCCTTGAATATACTTAACGACCCAGCCTCTACAGCCCTCTGCGGTAAAGAATTCCACAGATTGACTACCCTCTGAGAGAAGAAATTCCTCCTCATCTCTGTCTTGAATGGGCGCCCCCTTACTCTGAGATTATGCCCTCTGGTCCTAGACTCTCCCACAAGAACAAAGAACAAAGAACAAAGAAAAGTACAGCACAGGAACAGGCCCTTCGGCCCTCCAAGCCTGCGCCGATCATATTACCTGTCAACTAAAACATTTTGCACTTCCGGGGTCCGTATCCCTCTATTCCCATCCTATTCATGTATTTGTCAAGCGGCCTCTTAAACGCCACTATCGTACCTGCTTCCACCACCTCCTCTGGCAGCGAATTCCAGACACTCACTACCCTCTGCGTAAAAAACTTGCCCCGCACATCACCTTTATAATTTTCTCCTCTCACCTTAAATCTATGTCCCCTAGTAATTGACTCTTCCACCCTGGGAAAAAGCTTCTGACTACCTACTCTGTCCATGCCACTCATAATTTTCAAAGCTTCTATCAAGTCGCCCCTCAATCTCCGTCGCTGTAGTGAGAACAATCCGAGTTTCTCCAACCTCTCCTCATAGCTAATAACCTCCAGGCCAGGCAGTATCCTGGTAAACCTCCTCTGCACCCTCTCCAATGCCTCCCTATCCTTCTGGTAATGTGGTGACCAGAATTGTACGCAATATTCCAAGTGTGGCCTAACCAAGGTTCTATACAGCTGCAGCATGACTTCCCAGCTTTTATACTCAATACCCCTGCCAATGAAGGCAAGCATGCCATATGCCTTCCTGACTACCTTATCCACCTGCGTTGCCACTTTCAGTGACCTGTGGACCTGTACACCCAGATCCCTCTGCCCGTCAATGCACTTAAGGGTTCTGCCATTTACTGTATAATTCCTGCCTGCATTAGACCTTCCAAATTGCATTACCTTGCATTTGTCTGGATTAAACACCATCTGCCATTTCTCCGCCCAAGTCTCCAACCAATCTATATCCCGTTGTATCCTTTGACAATCCCCTTCACTATCTGCAACTCCTCCAACCTTATTGTCATCTGCAAACTTACTAATTATCCCAGTTACATTTTCCTCCAAATCATTTATGTATACCACAAACAGCAAAGGTCCCAGCACTGATCCCTGTGGAACTCCACTAGTCACAGCTCTCCATTCAGAAAAGCACACTTCCACTGCTACCCTCTGTCTTCTATGACCAATCCAATTCTGCATCCATCTTGTCAGCTCACCTCTGATCCCATGCGACCTTACCTTCTGTACCAGTCTGCCATGAGGGACCTTGCTAAAGGCCTTACTGAAAGCCATGTATATAAAATCCACTGCCCTTCCATCGTCAATCATCTTTGTCACTAACTCGAAAAACATGATCAAGTTAGTGAGACACGACCTCCCCTTCACAAAACCTGCTGCCTCTCATTAATACACCCATTTGCTTCCAAATGGTATTAAATCCTGTCACGAAGAATCTCCTCCAATAATTCCCCTGGCACTGAGGTAAGGCTCATCGGCCTGTAATTTCCTGGATTATCCCTGCTACCCTTCTTAAACAATGGAACAATATTGGCCATTCTCCAGTCCTCTGGGACCTCACCCGTAGCCAGTGAGGATACAAAGATTTCTGTCAAGGCCCCAGCAATCTCCTCCCTTGCCTCCCTCAGTACTCTGGGGTAGATCCCATCTGGCCCTGGGGACTTATCCACCTTAATATTCTTCAAGACACCTAACACCTCCTCTTTTTTGATCTCAACATGATCCAGGCTATCTACACACTCTTCCCTAGACAAATCGACCGCTAAGTCCTTCTCTTTGGTGAATACTGATGAGAAGTATTCATTTAGTATCTCTCCCATTTCTTCTGACTCCACAGACAGATTCCCACCTCTGTCCCTGAGTGGGCCTATCCTTTCCCTGGCTACCCTCTTGCCCTTTACATATGTATAAAAGGCCTTGGGATTTTCCTTAATCCTGGTTGCCAGTGACTTTTCATGACCCCTTTTAGCCCTCCTGACTCCTTGCTTAATTTTCTTCCTACTTTCTTTATATTCTCCACGGGCTTCATCTGTTCCCAGCCTTCTAGCCCTTACAAATGCTTCCCTTTCCTTTTTGGCTAATCTCACAATATCCTTCGTTATCCAAGGTTCCTGAAACTTGCCATGCTTTTCCTTCATCCTAGCAGGAACATGCCGGTCCTGAATTCTTATCAACTAATGTTTGAAAGTCCCCCACATGTCAGTTGTTTATTTGCCCTCAAACATCCGCCTCCAGTCTAGATTTCTCAGTTACTGCCTAATATTGTTATAATTAGCCTTCCCCCAATTAAGCAACTTAACCCGAGGACTCCTGTTATCCTTATCCACCAGTACCTTGAAACTTACTGAATTATGGTCACTTTTCCCGAAATGCTCTCCTACTGAAACTTCGACCACCTAGCCGGGTTCATTCCCTAATACCAGGTCCAGTATTGCCTCTTCCCTAGTTGGACTATCTACATATTGTCTCAGGAAGCCCTCCAGGATGCACCTTACAAATTCTGCACCATCCAAACCCCTAGCATTAAGTGATTCCCAGTCAATATAGAGAAATTTAAAATCACCCACCAAAACAACCCTATTGCTCTTACATCTTTCCAAAATCTGCCTACATAACTGTTCCTCAATCTCCCAAGTGGAAACAAGGGGAAACAACCTCTCAGCATCTACCCTGTCAAGCCCCCTAAGAATCTTACATGTTTCAATAAGGTCGCCTCTTATTCTTCTAAACTCCAATAAGTACAGGCCCAACCTACTCAGCCTCTCCTCATAAGAAAATCCCTCCATACCCGAGCTCAACCTAGTGAACCTTCTCTGGACTGCCTCCAATGCCAGTATATCTTTCCTTAGATAAGGGGACCAAAACTGTTCACTGTATTCTAGGTGTGGTCTGTCTAGTGCCTTGTATAGTTTTAGCAAGACTTCCCTATTTTTATACTCCATTCCCTTTGAAATAAAGACCAACATCCCATTTACCTTCCCTATTACCTGCTGAACTTTTATGTTAGCTTTTGATGATTCATCCACAAGGACTCCCAAATCCATGCAGCTTTCTTCATTCTTTTTCCATTTAAATAATATTCATCTCCGCTATTCTTCCTGCCAAAGTGTATAACCTCACATTTCCCACATTATATCCCGTCTGCCAAGTTTTTGCCCACTCACTTAACCTGTAGGTTCCTTGTGTCATCCTCACCACTTGCCTTCCCACCTATTTTTGTCTCATCCGCAATCTTGGCGATAGTACATTCATTTCCCTCATCCAAGTCATTAATATATATTGGAAATAATTGTGGCCCCAGCACTGATCCCTGTGGCACTCCACTAGTTACAGTTTGCAATCCTGAAAACGCCTCCCTTATCCCAACTCTCTGCTTTCTATTAGTCGATCAATCCTATATCATGCCAGTATACTACCCCCAACACCATGGGCTCTTAACTTATTAAGTAGCCTTATGTGCGGTACCTTATCAAATGCCTTTGGAAATCCAAATATATTACATCTACCTTTATCTATCCTGCTTGTTACCTCCTCAAAGAATTCTAATAAATTTGTCAGCATTATTTCCCCTTCAAGAACCCATGCTGACTTTGCTCTGCTTGATTATATTATGCATTTCTAAATACTCTACTATTACTCCCTTTATAATAGACTCTAACATTTTCCTAATGACGGATGTTAAGCTAACTGGCCTATAGTTACCTGTTTCTTTGTTTCCTTCCCTTTTTGAATAAGGGTGTTACATTGGCATTTTTCCAATCCTCTGAGACTTTTCCAGAATCTAAGGATTCTTGGAAGATTACTACCAGTGCATCCACTATCTCTGTAGTTATTTCCTTTAATATCCTAAGATGCAACCCATCAGGTCCAGGGGACTTATCGGCCTTTAGCCCCATTAGTTTTGCTAGTACGTTTTCTCTAGTGATAGTTATTGTATTTATTTCCTCCCCTCCTTTTGCCCCCTGATTGTTTAGTATTTTTGGAATGCTATTCATGTCTTCTACCTTAACGGCTAATGCAATGTATTTATTCAACTCCTCTGCCATTTCCTGGTTCCCCATTATTATTTCCCCAGCCTCATTCTCTAAGGGGCCTATGTTCACTTTGGCCTCTCTCTTTCTTTTTATATATTTAAACAAGCTCTTACTGTCCATTTTTATATTACTTGCTGGTTTACCTTCAAAGTTTATTTTCTCCCTCTTTATTTCTTTTGATCATCTTTTGTTGGTTTTTAAAACTTTCCCAATCCTCTGGCTTACCACTAATCTTTACCACATTGTATGTTTTTTCTTTCAATTTGACACTTTCCTTAACTTTCTTGGTTAACCATGGTTGGTTTTTCCCCTTCCTAGAATCCTTCTTCCTCACTGGGATATATCATTGTTGTGAGTCATGAACCTTTCTCTTAAATGTCTGCCATTGTTCGTCAGCTGTCTTTTCTGCTAAACTCCTTTCCCAGTCCACTTCAGCAAACTCTGCCCTCATTCCTTTGTAATTACCCTTATTTAAGTTTAGCACAGTTGTTTCTGACCCAAGTTTCTCACTCTCAAACTGAATGCTAAATTCTGCCATGTTATGGTCACTGTTTCCTAGGGGATCTTTCACTCTGGGGTCATTTATTAAACCTGCCTCATTACACATTGCCAGATCCAAAATAGCCTGATCCCTGGTTGGATTCACAACATATCGTTCTAGGAAACTGTCCCAAATACACTCTATCAATTCTTGCTCATGGCTACTTCAGCCAATTTGATTTTCCCAATCTACATGAAGATTAAAGTCACCCATGATTAATTTTTTTTACATCCCTCATTATCTCCTGATTTACTCTGTATCCTACAGTATAGCTACTGTGGGGGCAGGGTCTATAGACTACTTCCACCAGTGTCTTCTTCCCCTTGTTATTTCTTACCTCCACCCATGTGGATTCGACACCTTCCAATCCAAGATCATACTTATTCCATCTCATACGAACAAAGCTACTCGACCACCCTTTCCGACCTACCTGTCATTTCAAAACACCACATACCCCTGAATATTTAGTACCCAGCTTTGATCTCTATGTAACCATGTCTCTGTGATGGCTAGAAGATCATACCCAATAACCTTTATCTGAGCTGTTAATTCATTTATTTTGTTCTAAATACTATGTGCGTTTAAGTAAAGATCCATTAATTTAGCCTTTTTACCATTTTTTTCCCATTTTGACCCTATTTTCTGCATTTTAAAAATATTTGTACAATCTGTCCCTCCCTGTCCCACTTTGGATATCATTACCCAAATAGCTGCTCTGCAATGCTGCCATATCCTTTTGCTTTGTAAGCCTACGTATCCCCTCTCCAGGGCCATAAGACCATAAGGCCATAAGACATAGGAGCAGAAATTAGGCCATTCGGCCAATCGAGTCTACTCCGCCATTCAATCATGGCTGATAAGTTTCTCAACCCCATTCTCCCGCCTTCTCCCCGTAACCTTTGATCCCCTTACCAATCAAGAACCTATCTCGGTCTTAAATACACTCAATGACCTGGCCTCCACAGCCTTCTGTGGCAATGAATTCCACAGATTCACCACTCTCTGGCTAAAGATGTTTCTCCTCATCTCTGTTCTAAAAGGACTCCCCTTTACTCTGAGGCTGTGCCCTTGGGTCCTAGTCTCTCCTATTAATGGAAACATCATCCTCACGTCCACTCTATCCAGGCCTTTCAGTATTCTGTAAGTTTCAATCAGGTCCCCCCTCATCCTTCTAAACTCCATCGAGTATAGACCCAGAGTCCTCAAACGTTCCTCATATGTTAAGCCTTTCATTCCTGGGATCGTTCTCGTGAACCTCCTCTGGACCCTCTCCAGGGCCAGCACATCCTTCCTGAGATACGGGGCCCAAAATTGCTCACAATATTCTAAATGTGGTCTAACCAGAGCCTTATAAAGCCTCAGCAGCACATCCCTGCTTTTATATTCTAGTCCTCTTGAAATAAATGCCAACATTGCATTTGCCTTCCTAACTACTGACTCAACCTGTAAGTTAACCTTAAGATAACCCTGGACTAGGACTCCCAAGTCCCTTTGCACTCCAGATTTCTGAATTCTCTCCCCATTTAGAAAATAGTCTATGCCTCTATTCTTCCTACCAAAGTGCATGACCTCACACTTGCCCACGTTGCCACTTCTTTGCCCATTCTCCTAACCTGTCCGATCCTTCTGCAGCCTCCCCGCCTCCTCAATATAACCTGTTCCTCCACCTATCTTTGTATCATCTGCAAACTTAGCCAGGATGCCCTCAGTTCCTTCATCTAGATCATTAATGTATAAAGTGAAAAGTTGTGGTCCCAAAACTGACCCCTGCAGAACTCCACTAGTCACCGGCCGCCATCCTGAGAAGGACCTCCTTATCCCCACTCTCTGCCTCCTGCCAGACAGCCAATCTTCTATCCATGCTAGTACCTTGCCTCTAGCACCATGGGCTCTTATCTTACTGAGCAGCCTCCTGTGCGGGACCTTGTCAAAGGCCTTTTGGAAGTCCAAGTAGATAACATCCATTGGCTCTCCTTTGTCTAACCTACTCATTACATCCTCAAAGAATTCTAACAGATTTGTCAGGCATGACCTCCCTTTGATAAAGCCATGCTGACTTTGCCCGATTTTACCATGCACTTCCAAGTATTCTGAAATCTCATCCTTAATAATGGACTCTAAAATCTTACCAACGACCAAGGTCAGGCTAATCGGCCTGTAATTTCCCGTCTTTTGCCTCACTCCCTTCTTAAACAGGGGGGTTACATTAGCGATTTTCCAGTCTTCTGGGACCCTCCCTGACTCCAGTGATTCCTGAAAGATTACCACTAACGCCTCCACTATCTCTTCAGCTATCTCCTTCAGAACTCTGGGGTGTAATCCATCTGGTCCAGGTGATTTACCCACCTTCAGGCCTTTCAGTTTTCCTAGCACCTTCTCCTTGGTAATGGCCACCATACTCACCTCTGCCCCCCCGACTCTCTTGAACTTTGGGAATGTTACTTGTGTCTTCCATCGTGAAGACTGACGCAAAGTACCTATTCAGTTCCTCCGCCATTTCTTTGTTCCCCACTACTACTTCTCCAGCGTCATTTTCCAGCAGCCCAATGTCCACTTTTGCCTCTCTCTTACCCTTTATATATCTAAAAAATACTCTTGCAATCTTCTTTTATATTACAGGCTAGTTTACCCTCATATTTAATCTTCTCCCTCCTTATTTCTTTTTTAGTTGTCCTTTGTTGGTCTTTGTAGGCTTCCCAATCCCCTGGTTTCCCACTGCTCTTCGCCACATTGTATGCTTTCTCTTTACTTTTATGCTGTCCTTGACCTCCCTTGTCAGCCATGGTTGCCTCGTCCTCTCTTTAGTATGCTTCTTCTTCCTAGGGATGAACTTTTGCTGTGTCTCCCAAATTACTCCCAGAAACTCCTACCATTGCTGTTCCACTGTCTTTCCTGCTAGGCTCATCTCCCAGTCAATTCTGGCCAGCTCCTCCCTCATGCCTCTGTAGTTGCCTTTATTCAACTGTAATACCGTTACATCTGATTCCAGCTTTTTCCTCTCAAATTGCAGGGTAAATTCTATCATATTATGGTCACTTCCTCCTAAGGGTTCCTTCACCTTAAACTCCCTTATCAAATCTGCCTCATTACACATCACTAAATCTAGAATTGCCTGTTCCCTAGTGGGCTCCACCACAAGCTGCTCCAAAAAGCCATCTCGTAGACATTCCACAAATTCCTTTTCTTGGAATCCACTACCAACCTGATTTTCCCAGTCTACCTGCATATCGAAATCCCCCATGATCACTGTAACCTTGCCTTTCTTACAGGCCTTTTCTATCTCCTGGTGTATCTTGTGCCCCACATCCTGACTACTGTTCAGAGGCCTGTACATAACTCCCATTATGGTTATTTTACCTTTGCTGTTCCTGAACTCTACGCACACAGATTCTACATCATCTGACCCTACGTCATTTCTTGCTATCGATTTAATTTCATTTCTTACTAACAAAGCAACCCCATCCCCTCTGTCAATCTGCCTATCTTTTCAATTGGATGTATATCCTTGTATATTTAGCTCCCAGTCCTGATCCCCTTGCAGCCATGTCTCCGTGATGCCCACCACATCATACCTGCCAATTTCAATCGGCGCCGCAAGCTCATTTACCTTATTTCGTATACTGCGTGCATTCAGATACAACACCTTGAGTCCTGTATTTCCCGTCCCCTTTCTCATTGTCGTCCCTTTATCTGATGTGCTTGAAGTTAGATTCCTAGCCCTTTCCAAACACTCTGTCCTATTTTGTGTTCTGGAGACTTTAATAGCCTCTCC
Source organism: Cetorhinus maximus (assembly GCF_964194155.1). NCBI lineage: Eukaryota > Metazoa > Chordata > Chondrichthyes > Lamniformes > Cetorhinidae > Cetorhinus > Cetorhinus maximus. The sequence continues at coordinate 1,924,153 of NC_135889.1, read as the reverse complement.
TGGGCTCTCCTTTCTTTTCAGTTTTTTCATAATTTTCCATGAAGTTGAATCCACCCCCCCACACGCTAACCTGCTGCTTTGTTTCCCATTAGTCATACTTCTTGGAGTTTTACCCTTCCCTTCCCCCCTCACTTTCTAGTTTAAAGCCCTGTTGACCACCCTATTTACCCTTTTCACTAGAACATTGGTCCCAGATCGGTTCAGGTGGAGACCATCCCAACGGTACAGATCCCTCCTGTTCCAATACTGATGCCAGTGCCCCACGAAATGGAACCCCTCTTTCCCGCACCACTCCTTTAGCCACGTGTTTAATTCCCTTATTCTCGCGTCCCTATGCCAATTTGCACATGGCTCGGGTAGTAATCCGTAGATTATTACCCTTGAGGACCTGTTCTTTAATTTAGTTCCTAGTTCCTGATAATCCCCAAACAGGTCCTCTTCCCTAGTTTTACCTATGTTATTTGTCCTGACGTGGACCATAACAACTGGATCCTCCCCCTCCCTCTCCAATATCCTTTCAAGCCGGTCAGAGATGTCCCTAACCCTGGCACCGGGCAGGCAACATACCACGCGAGACTCTCGATCCTGCTTACAAAGGAAGCTATCAGTTCCCTTAGTTATAGAATCTCCTACAACTACCACTTGTCTTTTTGCTCCCCTGTCTTGAATGGCCTCCTGTGCCACGGTGCCGTGGTCAGCTGGCTCATCCTCCCTACAGCCCTGTTCCTCATCCACACAGGGAGCAAGTACCTCGTACCTGTTGGACAAGGTCAAGAGCTGAGGCTCCTCTGTTCCTGAACACAGGATCCCTCTACCTGCCTCACTTGCAGTCACACCCTGCTGACCCTGACCACTGACCGAACTTGAGGTGCTTAATCTACCGGGTGTGACCGCCTCCTGAAACAAAGCGTCCAGGTAACTCTCCCCCTCCCGGATGTGCCGCAGCGTCCGGAGCTCGGACTCCAGCTCATCAATTCTGAGCCGGAGTTCCTCCAGCAACCAACACTTGCTGCAGATGTGGTCACTGCGGCTCGCAATGGGATCTGCCAGCTCCCACATCAGACAGCTACAGCACATCACCTGCCCAACCATCTCAACTTAGTTAATTAATTTATTAATTACAAAGAACAAAGAACAAAGAAAAGTACAGCACAGGAACAGGCCCTTGGGCCCTCCAAGCCTGCGCCGATCAAATTGCCCGTCAACTAAAACATTTTCCACTTCCGGGGTCCATATCCCTCTATTCCCATCCTAATCATGTATTTGTCAAGCTGCCTCTTAAACACCACTATCGTACCTGCTTCCACCACCTCCTCACTATCCTCTGCGTATAAAACTTGCCCCGCACATCTCCTTTATAGTTTTCTCCTCTCACCTTAAATCTATGTCCCCTAGTAATTGACTCTTCCACCCTGGGAAAAAGCTTCTGACTATCTACTCTGTCCATGCCACTCATAATTTTGTAAACTTCTATCAAGTCGCTCCTCAATCTCCGTCGCTGTAGTGAGAATAATCCAAGTTTCTCCAACCTCTCCTCATAGCTAATAACCTCCAGACCAGGCAGCATCCTGGTAAACCTCCTCTGCACCCTCTCCAATGCGTCCACATCCTTCTGGTAATGTGGTGACCAGAATTGTACGCAATATTCCAAGTGTAGCCTAACCAAGGTTCTATACAGCTGCAGCATGACTTCCCAGCTTTTATACTCAATACCCCTGCCAATGAAGGCAAGCATGCCATATGCCTTCCTGACTACCTTATCCACCTGCGTTGCCACTTTCAGTGACCTGTGGACCTGTACACTCAGATCCCTCTGCCCATCGATGCACTTAAGGGTTCTACCATTTACTGTATAATTCCTACCTGTATTAGACCTTCCAAAATGCATTACCTCACATTTGTCCGGATTAAACTCCATCTGCCATTTCTCCGCCCAAGTCTCCAACTGTTCTATATCCCGTTGTATCCTTTGACAATCCTCTTCACTATCTGCAACGCCTCCAACCTTAGTGTCGTCTGCAAACTAACTAATTAGCCCAGTTACATTTTCCTCCAAATCATTTATGTATACCACAAACAGCAAAGGTCCCAGCACTGATCCCTGCGGAACTCCACTAGTCACAGCTCTCCATTCAGAAAAGCACCCTTCCACTGCTACCCTCTGTCTTCTATGACCAAGACAATTCTGTATCCATCTTGCCAGCTCACCTCTGATCCCATGCAACTTTACCTTCTGTACCAGTCTGCCATGAGGGACCTTGTCAAAGGCCTTACTGAAATCCATGTATATAACATCCACTGCCCTTCCATTGTTCATTATCTTTGTCACTTCCTCGAAAAACTCGATCAAGTTAGTGAGACACGACCTCCCCTTCACAAAACCATGCTGCCTCTCACTAATATGCCCATTTGCTTCCAAATGGTAGTAAATCCTGTCACGAAGAATCATCTCCAATAATTTCCCTGCCACTGAGGTAAGGCTCACCGGCCTGTAATTTCCTGGATTATCCCTGCTACCCTTCTTAAACAATGGAACAACATTGGCCATTCTCCAGTCCTCTGGGACCTCACCCGTAGCCAGTGAGGATACAAAGATTTCTGTCAAGGCCCCACCAATCTCCTCCCTTGCCTCCCCCAGTACTCTGGGGTAGATCCCATCTGGCCCTGGGGACTTATCCACCTTAATATTCTTCAAGGTACCTAACACCTCCTCTTTTTTGATCTCAACATTATCCAGGCTATCTACACACTCTTCCCTAGACAAATCGACCGCTAAGTCCTTCTCTTTGGTGAATACTGATGAGAAGTATTCATTTAGTATCTCTCCCATTTCTTCTGGCTCCACACACAGATTCCCACCTCTGTCCCTGAGTGGGCCTACCCTTTCCCTGGCTACCCTCTTGCTTTTTACATATGTATAAAAGGCCTTGGGATTTTCCTTAATCCTGGTTGCCAGTGACTTTTCATGACCGCTTTTAGCCCTCCTGACTCCTTGCTTAAGTTTCTTCCTACTTTCTTTGTATTCTCCACGGGCTTCATCTGTTCGCAGCCTTCTAGCCCTTACGAATGCTTCCCTTTTCTTTTTGACTAATTAGCTTTGCAGTGTTGTTTATTTTAAATTTGGTGCAGATTACCTACCAACCAATCAGGTCACAGCTTTTCTGTGACGTCACTTTTTTAGTTTTGGCTTCAGTTACTATGTGCCCCGGGGTCACCGCTCTGGTGCTCCTCCCTCCGAGTCTGCTCCCTGGAGACAAGGCCGCGAATCCCCGAGGTAAACTAGATTTATACTCACCGCTCCGGTGCTCCTCCCTCCGAGTCTGCTCCCTGGAGACAAGGCCGCGAATCCCCGAGGTAAACTAGATTTATACTCACCGCTCCAGTGCTCCTCCCTCCGAGTCTGCCCCCTGGAGACAAGACCACCAATCCCTGAGGTAAACTAGATTCATAATCACCGCACCGGTGCTCCTCCCTCCGAGTCTGCTCCCTGGAGACAAGGCTGCCAATCCCCGAAGTAAGCTAGATTTATACTCACCGCTCCGGTGCTCTTCCCTCAGAGTCTGCTCCCTGGATTCAAGGCCGCAAATCCCTGAGATAAGCTAGATTTATACTCACCGCTCCGGTGCTCCTCCCTCAGAGTCTGCTCCCTAGAGACAAGGCCGCGAATCCCCGAGGTAAACTAGATTTATACTCACCGCTCCAGTGCTCCTCCCTCCGAGTCTGCTCCCAGGATTTACTCACCAATCAGCTGCTTTTTCTTTAAAATCCACTTTCAGAAGAGTGTCCCTCGCAGGTCTGGTACGCTCCTGAAGGCACTGCCTCTTCCTCTCTCTTTTTTTTGAGGTTTGAGGAGGAGGAAGGGATGGAAACACTACAGCAATGTAATGTTTGGGGCTATTCCGTTCTTTGACAGTGGGTCCTCCTCGATTCCCTCCTGTGTCACGGTGTCTGTGGTGACTTCTCCCAGAATGCTTCAGTCACTTCGCACTACCGCCCTCTGTTGAATGCTCTTCCTCCTGTTGAGTGCAAGAGTCCTTCTCCTCGATTCCCTCCTGAGTCGCGGTGGCTGCGGTGACTTCTCCCAGAATACTTCAGTCACTTCTCACCAGCGCCCTCTGTTGGATGCCCTCCCCCGCTCTATTTAATTTAAAGCCCTCTCTACATTATCAGTTTAAGCCTCTGGGTTACTAGTCCAGTAACATGATGACTATGTTGCTGCATTCCTGTAAAGTTCAGAACCTGGAAAGATCAACCTTCAAAAGAAAAAAAAACTTACTTGAATTTTTGAGGATGTAACAGCGTTGACAATGGGAATGCAGTAAACATAATTTATCTGGATTTTCAAAAGGCCTTTTATAAGATGCGCCATAATAGACAAATGAATAAGGTTAGAGAACGTGGAGCCCGGGGTCAAGGGGCAGGATGCATTGCTAGCTGGCTTCAAATCAGAAAGCAGAGAATGAGTTATTCAGAGTGGCAGAAGGTGGGAAGTGTTATTCCACATGTATCAGTGCTGTGACCACTGCTGTTCACAATTTACATTAACCATTTGGACTTTGAGATCAAAAGTGCAATTTCTAAATTTGTTATCTGGGGTGGGGATTGGGGATTTGTCAGTCAAAACTGAGGAGGACTGCAATAAATGACAGGGGGGCTGTTGTGATGTGGCAGATGTATGCCAGATGGATCAAATCCACAAAGGAAGCTTGATCCCGCTATCACGACAGTTTTACAATTTGTATTTATTTTGAGATGTGTGCGTGATTCAGAAGTAATAAGTCCACTGAGAGCTTCAGAGATTTTTATAAAACTAAATTAAAATATTTACAGCAAAAGAAAAGATGGTAAACACATACATAAGATTCCAGTTACTTAACACTATAGTAAATATAAAGTTCCCACCTAACCTGACTCCCAAATACACCCCCATGTAAGGCAACAGTCCAAACTGGACTTTAAAGTAAAAAAAAACAGTCCACCTTTAAGGGCTGGATGCAGCAGACTAATGCAAGCATGCTGGAGACATCTTTGAGTTTATTTTGTAGGCTTCTATTAAATGTCACACGGCCTCTCTCCTTAGAGTTTCATTCCCTTTTATGTATATTTTTCTCTCTTTTTAATCTGTAAATTCCGTTGTCCCATATGTTTATGAACATGGAATTCCCCATAATATAAACTTTTCATGGTGCTAATGTTGTCAGTAACCTATGGGGAAAATAAATACATAACTTGGCCTAGCTTCTGTCGAGGTGTAAACATGTTAGTGTCTCTTTGAAATTCAAACTGCCCCAATTTATCTAAAAATGCCAATTTTCCTCATACCTTACATTCTAAGATTTCAGCCATATTTACATACTTAGCATTTCAAACCTAGCATCTTTTGATGAGTCAAAGACTCCAAACCAGCTGTTTACAATTGAATTAAAACACACACAGACACACTCGCACAAAAACCACCCAAACCCCACTATTAGCCTACTTTTATAATAAATCACAATAATATTATGAAAATTATTACACTTTCTCCCCTTAACGGGGGGCAATGGCGTAGTGGTATTGTCGCTGGACTAATAATCCAATGACAAAAACCGAGAATGCTGGATAAACTCAGCAGGTCTAACAGCATCTGTGGAGAGGCAAAAAACAGAGTTAACGTTTCAAGCCTGTACGACTCTTTTTCAGGTTCACTAACGCCCTTTAGGGAAGGAAATCTGTTGTCCTTACCTGGCCTGGCCTCCAGACACACAGTGATGTGGTTGACTCTGAAATGGTCTAGCAAACCACTCAGGTGTATCAAACCGCTACAAGGTCACAGCAAAAGAATGAAACAGGACGGACCACCCAGAATCGACCTAGGCACCGGAAACAACAATGACAAATTCAGCCCTGTCGACCCTGCAAAGTCCTCATCTAACATCTGGGGGCTAGTGCCAAAATTGGGAGAGCTGTCTCACAGACTAGCCAAGCAACAGCCTGGAATAGTCATCCTCACGGAATCATATCTTACAGATAATGTCCCAGACACCACCCTCACCATCCCTGGGTATGTCCTGTCCCACCGGCAGGACAGACTCAACAGAGGTGGTGACACAGTGGTATACAGTCGGGAGGGAGTGGCCCTGGGAGTCCTCAACATCGACTCCGGACCCCATGGACTCTCATGGCATCAGGTCAAACATGGGCAAGGAAACCTCCTGCTGATTATCACGTACCACCATCCCTCAGCTGATCAATCAGTGCTCCTCCATGTTGAACACCACTTGGAGGAAGCACTGAGGGTGGCAAGGGCACAGAATGTACTCTGGGTGGGGGACTTCAATGTCCATCACCAAGGGTGTCTCGGTAGCACCACTACTGACCGAGCTGGCCGAGTCCTAAATGATATAGCTGCTAGACTGGGTCTGCGGCAGGTGGTGAGGGAACCAACAAGAGGGAAAAATATACTTGGCCTCATCCTCACCAACCTGCCTGCCGCAGATGCATCTGTCCGTGACAGAATCATAGGAGTGACCACTGCACAGTTGTTGTGGAGACGAAGACCCATCTTCACATTGAGGATATTCTTCATCGTGTTGTGTGGCACTATCACCGTGCTAAATGGGATAGATTTCAAACAGATCTAACAACTCAGGACTGGGCTTCCATGAGGCGCTGTGGTGCCATCAGCAGCAGCAGAATTGTACTCGAACACAATCTGTAACCTCATGGCCCAGCATATCCCCCACTCTACCATTACCATCAAGCCAGGGGATCAACCCTGGTTCAATGAAGAGTGCAGGAGGGCATGCCAGGGGCAGCACCAGGCATACCTAAAAATGAGGTGAGGTGAAGCTATAACACAGGACTACTTGTGTGCCAAACAGCATAAGCAGCAAGTGTTAGACAGAGCTAAGCGATCCCACAACCAACGGATCAGATCTAAGCTCTGCAGTCCTGCCACATCCAGGCGTGAATGGTGATGGACAATTAAACAACTCACTGGAGGAGGAGGCTCCACAAATATCCCCATCCTCAATGATGGAGGGGCCCAGCACATCAGTGCAAAAGATAAGGCTGAAACATTTGCTACAATCTTCAGCCAGAAGTGCCGAGTGGATGATCCATCTCATCCTCCTCCGGAGGTCCCCAGCATCACAGATGCCAGTCTTCAGCCAATTCAATTCACTCCACATGATATCAAGAAACGGCTGAAGGCACTGGATACTGCAAAGGCTATGGGCCCTGACAATATTCCGGCAATAGTACCAAAGACTTGTGCTCCAGAACTTGCTGCGCCCCTAGCCAAGCTGTTCCAGTACAGCTACAACACTGGCATCTACCCGGCTATGTGGAAAATTGCCCAGGTATGTCCTGTACACAAAAAGCAGGACAAATCCAACCCGGCCAGTTAACACCCCATCAGTCTGCTCTCCATCATCAGTAAAGCAATGGAAGGGGCCATCATCAGTGCTATCAAGCAGCACTTGCTGAGCAATAACCTGCTCAGTGACGCCCAGTTTGACCATTAAAGTTTCAATTAGCGGCGATTTTACGTTCGGCGGGCAGGCAAATCAGCCAGGCCACCTTCGGTGTTTTGAGGAAACCTCATCCAAGGGCGGGATGAGGTTTCCGGTAACAATTAAAAAATGTTTGGGCGGAATTGTTATTAACTACACGTTTAGGAGAGTGAATCCGATGTGTGGAAATTTTTTCTGCATTTTTACTTCCTTAAGTTCTTCAGCTCCCTGAGGCAGCTCTCTGGCTTCAGAGAGCTTTCATTTCGTGCTCCCCCACCAACGCCCGCACTGACATAAATACTCGCCCTCCTCCTGCCCCCACTCTGGCAGAGCTGAACCTTTCAGTGCGCCTTTTGCGCTGGCTGACCAGACAGCATGAAATCGCGGTCGGGGGCCGAAAGCGGGCAGTGGGCAGCGGGCTGTTTTCCAGTTACTCCCAGGCCCACCCACCGCGCCTGCTCAATAACCCGAAAATCCTGCCCTATGTGTAGTAACCTTTGATGTGGCACCTTGTCAAATGCCATTCGGAGACCCAAGTACAGCACATCTACCAGTTCCCCTTTATCCACCTTGAATCAAATGATTGTAAGAGATTATTTAAACACGATTTCTCTTTCACAAAGCCATGTTGGCTCTGCCTGATCAAATCGTGATTTTCTAAGTGTCCTGCTATAACCTCCTTAATAATGGATTCCTGCACTTTCCCAGTGACAGATGTTAGACCAACTGGCCTGCAGTTTCCTGCTTTCTGCCTCCCTCCTTTATGGAATAAAGGTGCTAAATTTGTTATTTTCCAATCTGCTGGGTCCCTTCCAGCATATCAGGTGTTTTGACAGGTTATAACCAATGTCTCTACCATCACTGCAGCCATTTCTTATCAGACCCTAGGATGCAGGCCATCTGGTCCTGGGGGGTATATCGGCCTTTAGGTCTAATAATTTTCCCAGCACACTTTCCCTGGTGAGGGTAACTGTATTAACCTCAGGCCGCCCTGTCACCTCTTGATTTTCAAGAATCTTTGGGAAGTTTTCTAAGTTTTCTACCATGAATACAGACAGAAAATGGCTGTTAAACGCCTCCACCATTTCTTTGCCGCTAAAATGCTCTATAACTAGCATTTTCCAGTCCCGTTGGTGTCAGGAATTGTGGTCAGTGGGCAGGGGATGGGGTGAAATGTGGGGAGAAGGACAAAAATCGGGTTTTATGCCAGCATGACACCAGTTTGTTATCGTCCGCTCCACCAGCCAAAGACAGGCTGCGTTTCCCACTGCCGCATGCCAGGAACACCATTTTAATGCATTTGCATCTAAATATAAGCCCAGCTCACTGGAATCAGCCCCTCACATCAAATATACTGTCCACGTCCGTGTTCAGAACGGTGTGCTTCACGGCTGCCTTGGCGACCTGAACTTTGAGGGGAACTCAGAGGTGAGTGCACATAACCTTGCGCAGCACGCGAGAGCGTCGCCCATTGGGCATCAAGGAAGAGGCGCTGCACATTCACGGGGGGCACAGGCCAGTCGCTTTTTTCCTGGCTGGGTCTCAGTGCGATGCCAGGGCAAGGGCCCCAGTCCATGTCAGGCTGGGGTGTGAGGGGTTGGACAGCACAGGCTAAAGGAAATCCTCAAGCACACGCTGGGGGTGGGAGGAGAGGGGGTGAGGGAAATGCCATGTACTTGGAAAAGTTTGTCAAAAGTGAGCATTCTACCTGCCCTGAGACCATTCAGCTGCAGCTCCATTGATATGCTCGGAGTCGGGCCTCTGAAAATATTCTGCCCACTCCAGCAACGGAAAAGCATGAAATTACCACCAGTACTTTTCACCCCTCAGGGCAGAATAAAAATGAATGTGTATTTTAGGGGGCAGCAGTACAATTGGCCAACTGGGCAAGTTGTAGAACCCTCTAACAAAAGGTGCCCATGGGGCAGTCACTGGTGGAGGTGCTCACAGCCCCTTTGCAATGTCAGCATCCCGGTCTGGACCAGTCTCCCCCATGGTAACAGTGCAGCCTTGCAGTGCGGGTTAGGAGAATGCCTGTGCCTGAGCTGAGGGCACAGCCTGCAGTCCAGTGGGCAAAGCTGCTGCCAATCGGTCAGGTGGAGTGGGGCGGAGGTGGGTGGGGTTTCGGGCAGCCATGCAGCGCACTAAACTCTGGCCATCCAAGTGGTGGCCAGCACTCTCCAGGGGTGAAGGGGCCTTCAGGCTTAACCAAGAGAGGTTCTTAGTGCATCCAAACTAACCCAGGCGTCTCTCTCTTTGATCCTGCAGGAGGAGAACATCAGGATCATGGAGCCTGGTGAATTAACGTCTGCTTCATGGCTCACAGGGAGCAGAGATGAAGAAGGAGAGAGCAGCGGAGGTGCCTGACTCAGCAAATGGTGGAGCACCTCCCTCAAGATGAAGGTACAGCAGTGCCCGCTGCACACACAGCTGAAGATCCCCAGAGATCCATCTGTCGTAGGCACCTCGCTAGACCCAGGGTCTATAGTCGGCGCCTGTCGCTCCTGCAGAGGAGCGAGAACCAGTGTCACAAAAGACTGAGCATGTCCAGGGAACTGGTCACATCTGCCAGCTGCTGCAGGATTTGGTGCCCCGGGGACTTGGAGGGCATCCACTGCCACTGGCTGTGAACGTAACCACAGTGCTCAATTCCTACACCAATGGCTCCTTCCAGGGCTCCACAGGTGACCCGTGCTGGATCTCACAAGCCTCCACCCACCGGTGTACCCAGGAGGTCACCGTCACCATCCTCACGAAGACAGAGAACTTGATGCATTTCAACCGGGATTCAGAAAACCAGGAAGCAAGAGCCCTGGGATTTACCCAGATCTCGGGATTCCCACAGGTGCAGGGTGCCATCGACTGCACTCACATGGCGCTCAGGTCTCCATGGCAACAAGCAGACCAAGTGAGGTTTCCCGGAAAATTTGTCCTGCTGCCTATCTACATCATGTTCCATCTGAAACACCCTCTACAAACAGCCCTCGTCTAAAATTAGCTGTGCAAAACTTTGGGAGTCCTATTGCCTGAACCTTCATTTTGCTGGCAGAGAGTTTGCTGGTTCTGTATGAAGTGAATGAGTGATAGTTCTCTGCTTTCCCCTTTCTCTCCTGTATGTAAGCTCTGACAGTCATCTGCAGATGAATCAGGTGCCAGTAAAGTGATGCCATTGGGCAGAGCAGTCACTTTCAGGCTGCACCTCTCTACATGTCACCCTGAGTTAAATAGCTTCTCCAAACAATGCTAGAGGCTGGGATGTATGTCTCCCCTCAGAGGAGGGTTTGGAAGTGGGTATGGGAGGGCCTGTAAAATACCATGGGTGCCACGCCATGCACCTACCCACCCACCCCTGCCCCAGGGCAATTTCACCAGTGGCAGCCAGGGGTCAGGTGGCCTGCCTACCTGTGGGCCAATTGAGGCTCTTAAATAACCAATGAATACCCACTCAATGGCCTCATTGCAGCACCACTGGGATCTAACCAGCGGCAGGAGGGACTGCACCAAGTGTGTCCTTGCAAGTGTTAAAACCTGGAACAGGGGAAAGCTCGCCCCATTAAACCCAGCCTGATCTAAGCATCTTAAACTGTGAGGCCACCAAGTAGACAATGTTCTTGTGGACTCCCAACATCACACCGTCCTGTGGGAGTGGAGAGCTCAGTAAGGTCAACTACCTGTTAACCTTGCCTCACAGCCGCAGCCATTCCCTAATGGACTGCACACATCATTTCAGTCAGGTAACCAAACCTACATGAGGTGCCCATCACTTGTGTGTGGCCGGGAATTCAATAACTGCTCACATTTCTGGAATGTTTCCTGGCTAATGATATACCCAAACACCCAGGAGAGATGGGGCAGGAATGGCCTCAGGCTTTTGGATGCTGACACTCAGGAGCTTATTGATGCTGTGAGACAGAGGAGGCAAACCATCTCTCCAAAGGGTGAAGGCTGCCCTCATACACAGCAAAGAGAGCCCATCTGGGATTGGCAGACATTTGGAAGTGTGACTGGAGTGCATCGGCAAACCTGGACTCGGTGCCCATAGGCCTTTTCGTGACCTTTCTCAGGCTGGAAAAGTGAGTGAAACATCATTCACATTGGCCAGAGCCTTGGCCATGCAGTCAGCAGCACTTCCAGCAGCTGAGGGGACCCATGGAGCAAGCTGATCCTCAACTTTGAAGGAGTGTGTGCCTAGGACACACTTGGGGAAGCTCTGAGAGGGTTGCTTCTGGGAGCAGGCAAATCGCTAAACATCTGGAGGAGCTGCCCTTTCTCCATGCAGGACTGCAGAGCCTTATCTCCTCTGGCATTCGCAGGAAAAGCAGGCACTGAAGAGAGCCAGGGAAGGGGCACCCATCGTGCTGCCCATTAGACCAACCGAGGAGGCAGCTATGGAAATTGCAAGAGTGCTGCAGCTGGAGAAAGTCAGCGAGATCACCATTGTGGGTGCAGGTAGCCATTGAAGAGACCCATAGGTGCCTGGTGTGGTGGGTGTGCAAGGGACGGTGACCTCACGTAACACCTTGTCTGAAAGCACGCAGTGCGCTGGCTGTGTGGATTGCCTCAGCATTTCAGAGTCTTCAGGCTTTGCCTGGTTAACCCTAATAGGCTCCTCCTGTGTCTAACACAGGTTCCAGGGGTAGCTGGCACACCCAGACAATGCAAGGATCCCTCAATCACAGGAGGAAGAGACGTCTGAGGTAGTGATGTCACAGCAGACTAGTGCATCATCCACCAGCACAAATATTTTCACCTCTGTGAGTCTTTCCATGTGGTTAAATTGGGTGTTACTGGCTGAGGGACACTGCCTTTCCTTCCTTTCCTTGTTGTCCTTCGGGGTGAAGGTGGGTTTGAATTGTCTGGGGCGTTTGATAGGATTCCAATGGCCTGTGTCTTGAAGCTTCTGCTGCAAAATGGACAGGATACCTCTGTTAGGAAATTGTGATAGTTTAAGTAAGTTATTCTTGTATTTGTGGGTGTTGGGAATGAGTTTTAGCTTTAAAGTTTAAGTTTGATTTATATTTCTATAGCTGTGTGTTAAGAAAGGTGAAATGGAGTTTTAGTTTCACTTTAAAAGGGTGCTTGCATTTCTCATGAGAGTTTAAGACTTAAGAAGTTAAGCAAACAGGAGTAGAAGAATTGGGCTGTTGCCTAGGAAAAGGGGCCCAGAGGGGCAGATCTCTCCCACAGACACACACAGGAAAACTAAAGAAACAGCAGTTTTAAGTTCAGTTTGAAACCAGAGCCCCAGAGAGACTGGGCACTGGGAGAGGGAGCTGCAGATTTCCCAAAAGAACCAAAAGGCCCCACAAGCGAAGGAGTGAGACAGAAACAGGGGAAAGCCTGAAGAAGACCTTCTAGTAAATGAAAGGATAGGAACCTGGAAAAGATCCTGTTAATGAATTTAAGAGTGAGGGGCAGAAAGAAAGGCTCCAAGTTTGAGATTTAAAGAGACTAAATATGCAGAAAGCAGATTTAAGGTGAGAACAGCTTGCAAGAGGCAAGAAGGTCCAAAGAGGGGTGATGGTGGAGTAGTGATAATGTCACTGAACTGATAATCCAGAGATCCAGGTTAATGCCCTGGGGCCATGGGTTCAAATCCCACCATGGCAGTTGGTAGAATTTTAATTCAGTCAATAACAAATCTGGAATTGAAAGCTAGTCTCATTATCATCAATTGTTGCTTAAAGGCCCATCTGGCTCACTTACTTTTTTTTGCCTACATGTGACACCAGACCCACAGCAGTGTGTTTGACTCTTAACCACCCTCTGAAATGGCTTAGTAAGCCATTCAGTTCAAGGGCAGTTAGGGATGGGCAACAAATGCTAACCTTGCCAGTGACACCCACATCCTGTGAAGTAATAAAGTAAAGCAGAGTAAGGAATATGATAATAACCAGATAATCTATTTTCTGGACCTAATATTTGGAAATGAGCCTAGGCAGGTGGAAGGCATATCAGTAGGGGAGCATTTTGGAGATAGTGACCATAACTCAGTTACACTTAGGGTAGTTATGGAAAATGATAAGGTTGGGCCTGGAATAAAATTTCTAAATGGGGAAAGGCTAATTTTATTAACATGAGATGCGATTTGGCCCAAGTGGACTGGGAGCAGCTACTTGCAGATAAAACTGTGTCAGAGCAGTGGGAGGCATTCAAGGAGGAAATAGCGAGAGTACAGGGCAAATATGTTCCCGTAAAGGCAAACAGGGGTACAAAGCCCAGAGAACCCTGGATGTCAAGGGGCATAAAGGTTAGGATGAAGAAAAAAATAAACGTTTATGGCAAATACCGAGGGCTCAATACGGCAGAGTCCCTAGGAGAGTAAAAAAAGTGCAGAGGGGAACTTAAAAAGGAAATTAGGAAAGCTAAGTGAATGCATGAGATAGCATTGGTGGTTAGAATAAAGGAAAACTCAAAGGGGTTTTTTAAAATATATTAAGAGCAAGAGAATAACTATGGAAAGAATAGGGGCAATTGGGGATCATCGAGGTAATCTATGTGTGGACCTGGAAGACGTGGGTGCAGGCCTCAATGAATACATTGCGCCGGTCTTCACAATGGAAAAGGACGAAGTAGATATATCAGGGTGGGGGACTGTGAAATATTAGAAGAAATTAACATAGAGAGAGGGGAGGTACTAGTGGGTTTAGCAGCCTTAAAAGTGGATAAATCCACAGGCCCAGATGAGACGCATCTCAGGCTGTTGAGGGAGGCAAGATATCAGGAGCCCTGACAGTAATTTTCAAATCCTTTCTGGCTATAGGTGCGGTGCCAGAGGACTGGAGGACTGCTAACATTGTCCCATTATTAAAAAAAGGAGGAAGGGATAGAGGAGGAAATTATAGGCCAGTCTAACCTGAGTGTTGGGGAAGCTGCGAGAAGAATTCTGAGGGACAGAATTGTTCAATCCCCTCTGGCCACAGGTGAGGTGCCAGAGGACTGGAGGGCTGCTAACGTTATCCCATTATTAAAAAAGGGAGGAAGGGATAGACCAGGAAATTACAGGCCAGTCAGAATAGCTTTGGTGGTGGGAAATATACTAGAAAGAATTCTGAGGGACAGGATATATCTGCACTTGGAGAGACATGGATTAATCAGGGATAGTCAGCATGGATTTGTTAAGGGAAGGTCGTGTTTGACAAATTTGCTTGAGTTTTTTGAGGAGGTAACCAGGAGTGTTGATGAGGGTAATGCATTTGATGTGGTCTACATGGACTTTAGCAAGGCTTTCGATAAGGTCCATCATGGCAGACTAGTCAAATAACAAAGAACAAAGAAAAGTACAGCACAGGAACAGGCCCTTCGGCCCTCCAAGCCTGCGCCGATCATATTGCCCGTCAACTAAAACATTTTGCACTTCCTGGGTCCGTATCCCTCTATTCCCATCATATTCATATATTTGTCAAGATGCCTCTTGAACACCACTATCGTACCTGCTTCCACCACCACCACCTCTAGCAGCGAATTCCAGACACTCACTACCCGCTGCGTAAAAAACTTGCCCCGCACATCTCCTCTATAGTTTTCTCCTCTCACCTTAAATCTATGTCCCCTAGTAATTGACTCTTTCACCCTGGGAAAAAGCTTCTGACTATCTACCCTGTCCATGCCATTCATAATTTTGTAAACTTCTATCAAGTCACCCCTCAATCCCCGTCGCTCTAGTGAGAACAATCAGAGTTTCTCCAACCTCTCCTCATAGCTTATAACCTCCAGGCCAGGCGGCATCCTGGTAAACCTCCTCTGCACCCTCTCCAACGCCTCCATATCCTTCTGGTAATGTGGTGACCAGAATTGCACGCAATATTCCAAGTGTGGCCTAACCAAGGTTCTATACAGCTGCAGCATGACTTCCCAGCTTTTATACTCAATACCTCTGCCAATGAAGGCAAGCATGCCATATGCCTTCCTGACTACCTTATTCACCTGCGTTGCCACTTTCAGTGACCTGTGGACCTGTACACCCAGATCCCTCTGCCCGTCGATGCACTTAAGAGTTCTGCCATTTACTGTATAATTCCTGCCTGTATTGGACCTTCCAAAATGCATTACCTCACATTTGTCTGGATTAAACTCCATCTGTCATTTCTCCGCCCAATCTCCAACCAATCTATATCCCATTGTATCCTTTGACAATCCTCCTCACCATCTGCAACTCCTCCAACCTTAGTGTCATCTTAAAACTTACTAATTATCCCAGTTACATTTTCCTCCAAATCATTTATGTATACCACAAACAGCAAAGGTCCCAGCATTGATCCCTGCGGAACTCCACTAGTCACAGTTCTCCATTCAGAAAAGCACCCTTCCACTGCTACCCTCTGTCTTCTATGACCAAGACAATTCTGTATCCATCTTGCCAGCTCACCTCTGATCCCGTGAGACTTTACCTTCTGTACCAGTCTGCCATGAAGGACCTTGTCAAAGGCCTTACTGAAATCCATGTATATAACATCCACTGCCCTTCCATCGTCGATCATCTTTGTCACTTCCTCGAAAAACTCGATCAAGTTAGTGAGACACGACCTCCCCTTCACAAAACCATGCTGCCTCTCACTAATACGCCCATTTGCTTCCAAATGGTAGTAAATCCTGTCACGAAGAATCTTCTCCAATAATTTCCCTACCACTGACATAAGGCTCACCGGCCTGTAATTTCCTGGATTATTCCTGCTACCCTTCTTAAACAATGGAACAACACTGGCCATTCTCCAGTCCTCTGGGACCTCACCCGTAGCCAGTGAGGATACAAAGATTTCTGTCAAGGCCCCAGCAATCTCCTCCCTAGCCTCCCTCAGTACTCTGGGGTAGATCCCATCTGGTCCTGGGGACTTATCCATCTTAATATTCTTCAAGACACCTAACACCTCCTCTTTTTTGATCTCAACGTGATCCAGGCTATCTACACACTCTTCCCTAGACAAATCGACCGCTAAGTCCTTCTCTTTGGTGAATACTGATGAGAAGTATTCATTTAGTATCTCTCCCATTTCTTCTGACTCCACAGACAGATTCCCACCTCTGTCCCTGAATGGGCCTATCCTTTCCCTGGCTACCCTCTTGCTTTTTACATATGTATAAAAGGCCTTGGGATTTTCCTTAATCCTGGTTGCCAGTGACTTTTCATGACCGCTTTTAGCCATCCTGACTCCTTGCTTAAGTTTCTTCCTACTTTCTTTATATTCTCCATGGGCTTCATCTGTTCCCAGCCTTCTAGCCCTTACGAATGCTTCCCTTTTCTTTATGACTAATCTCACAATATCCTTCGTTATCCAAGGTTCCTGAAACTTGCCATGCTTATCCTTCATCCTAGCAGGAACATGCCGGTCCTGAATTCTTATCAACTGACGTTTGAAAGTCCCCCACATGTCAGCTATTGATTTGCCCTCAAACATCCGCCTCCAGTCTAGATTCCTCAGTTCCTGCCTAATATTGTTATAATTAGCCTTCCCCCAATGAAGCACCTAGAGAGGTGAGAGTAAGAGCCCGTGGGATCCAAGGCAAAGTGGCACATTGGATTCAAAATTGGCTGAGAGGCAGGAAGCAGAGGGTGATGGTAGAGGGATGTTTCTGTGACTGGATGTCTGTTTCCAGTGGGGTTCCACAGGGCTCGGTGCTCGGGCCCTTGCTGTTTGTGGTGTACATAAATGACTCGGACTTAAATGTAGAGGGCATGATCAAGAAGTTCACGGATGGCATGAAAATTGGTAGGGTGGTAAATAGTGAGTAGGATAGCTATAAACTGCAGGAAGATATCAATGGACTGCTCCGGTGGGCAGAGCAGTGGCAAATGGAATTCAACCCGGAAAAGTGTGAGGTAATGCAGTTGGGGAGGGCTAACAAGGCAAGGGATTACACTATGAATGGCAGGACCCTGGAAAGTACTGAAGATCAGAGGGACATTGGTGTGCATATCCACAGATTCCTGAGGGCAGCAGGACAGGTAGATAAGGTGGTTAAGGAGGCATATGGGATACTTGCCTTTATTAGCCGAGGCATAGAATATAAGAGCAGGGAGGTTATGCTGGGACTGTCTAAAATGCTGGTTAGGCCACAGCTGGAGTACTGTGTGCAGTTCTGGTCACCACATTATAGGAAGGATGTGATTGCACTGGAGAGGGTGCAGAGGAGATTCACCAGGATGTTGCCTTGTCTGGAGGGTCTGAGCTATGAGGAAAGATTGGACAGGATGGTGCTGTTTTCCCTAGAGCAGTGAAGGTTGAGAAGGGACCTGATAGAGGTGTATAAGATTATGAGGGGTATAGATAGGGTGGATAGGAAGGCACTTTTTCCATTAGTCGAGGGATCAATGAACATGGAGCATAGATTTAAGGTGAGAGGTAGAAGGCTAAGAGGGGAATTGAGAAGAAATGTTTTCACCCAGATGGTGATGGGAGACTGGAACTCACTGTCTGAAAGGGTGCTTGAGTGAGAAACTCAAGTAACATTTAAGAAGTATTTAGATATTCACTTGCATTGCCATAGCCTCCAGGGCTATGGGCCAAGCGCTGGAAAATGGTATTAGTCAGATGGAGTATAGTCAGATCTTTGTTAACCGATGCAGGAGTGATGGGCCAAATGGTCTCCTTCTGTGCTGTAAATCATCTATGAGTCTATGAAAGACAACGGAAGGTCTGTAATTCTTTGCTCTGGGCATGTGAAACTGTGGTACTGTTTCGGCTGAGTCAGTGAGAGAGAGTGCCTGGAAGGCAGCTCGAATGCATCTGTTGACCCAGGGAAGAGGAACATCAGAAGGAGAGTTTGAAACTCTAGAGGTGAACCCTTGCAGAAGGCCAATGAGAGATAGCTTTGGTTTGGGAGAATATTCCAAGGCAAGGCCTTGGAGAGTGGAGGTTGGAAACCCTTGTAGGAAAGATGGAATTCAGTGAGACTGGTTGGCTCACTGTGTGACAAGCATCTGGGAGGGAGTGGAGGAGAGACCCATAGAATCTGGTTGAGGTGACATCTGTCACTTGGTTTCAGAGTGTGGTGTGTCTGACCACAGGGTGCGATAGGTTCAACAATTTCAGATCATGAACTCTCTCCTCCATCCCCACCCCCTTTCCGATCCCCCTTTTTCTAATAATGTAAAAGGAAATCCTTACAAATATTTTTCTTTTCCCTCCTATTTTAAAATTTATTTTGACCTATTGTTTCATCTCCACCTTTTAGCCCAATTCGATCCCTTCCCATTAGATGCTAATGTATAGAGCGGGGCTGCATCCAAGGCATCTTGTTGTGTTTGGGAAGGTGGAAGACTCTCCTGGTGAGTAACAGGTCATAGTCAGCACACATCTCCAGCAAGTGGAGACAATTGCTGTTACAATAGTCAACACCATTATTCTGAGGACCAGGGCCCCGGGGAGGAGTTACACGCAATGCAGAACACCGGGGCTCGGGGGCTAAGGTGGCCCAGCTCTGTGTTGCCATCTAGGTGAGCAGCCAGAGAGCTTCAGTCCTGAAAAATTGGTTTTAAAAAACACAGAAACTATCGGTCTGACAGTTCCAGTTTTTTTTAAAGCTGGTCTTGCAGGCCGGTTTCACCGCTAGTTGTTGCACTGCTGCTTCCAACCTCTAGGTTCTGTTGTTTTTTGAAAAGCTGCCAGAAAACCACGAGTTTGTAAGAAAGTAAAAACCGGGAGTGATGCAAATCAGGGTGTTGAGTCACTAGCGCCTGTTTTATTACTCTTTCAAAGTCTGGGAATGAAGTCCCTATTTGTCACTGTTACAGACAGGAGAGAGAGACAGACAATCTGTGCTTATGTCCTCTCACCAACTGTCCTTAAACAGAAGGTGTTTTGAATTACTTTTGAAGTGTGCTGTTTTCCAATCCCTCGGTTTGTGTGATCCAATTTACTAATAATTTGTAGCAAACTTGTGTTATGATTAACTCATAAGGGTAGTTTATTATTTCACATTCAAAGGCCAGGAGAGGAGTGTTCGCAACCTCCGACTCCACTACACACAAACACCCACCCACACACACACACACAGAGTTAATGGGGCGGGGGAGGGGTGGAAAAAAGAGCGTTACAACTATGAATAGTAACAGTACAAGAATCACAGAAATGAACATTAGAATATGTGATACTTTTCAGGCTGGAGGATGGTTTGTAGTTGAGTTCCCTTGAGGTTGGTATTGGGACAAAAACAGAAAATGCTGGAAAAACTCAGCAGGTCTAACAGCATCTGTTGAAAGAAAAACAGAGTTAATGTTTCGAATCTATAAGACTTGAAAAGAGGTAAACATCAGGAAAAATGTGATGAAATTTATCCTGTTTAAGTGGGGATAGAGCAGGTGAAGCTGGATAGAAGGCCAGCGATAGCTGGAGGCAAAGGAGAGATTGAGAAAGATGTCATGGACAAAAGGACAAAGGGGGTGTTAATGGTAGTGGTATTGGCTCAAGGAGGTGCTGACAGTGGCATTAAAGTGAGAAAGCAGAATGTGGTAATAGCAGAGTAAGGGTAAGCACTCTGGAAAGAACAACATGAACAAGTGACAGATGACCCTTGTGGGGGTGGGGGTGGGGAGAGGGGCAGTGATGGGAAAAATATCAAAAATAGGATAAAAGGTGGGGATGAAACAATGAATAAATTAATAAAAATGAAAATAAATAAAATAGAAATAAGTGGATAAAAAATAAAAATAAAAATGAATATTGAAAAAAGGGGGTA
Source organism: Cetorhinus maximus (assembly GCF_964194155.1). Classification (NCBI taxonomy): domain Eukaryota; kingdom Metazoa; phylum Chordata; class Chondrichthyes; order Lamniformes; family Cetorhinidae; genus Cetorhinus; species Cetorhinus maximus. Next base: position 1,903,982 of record NC_135889.1, on the reverse strand, counting down.
TAAAAGGAGTGAAGATAGAGGAGAGAGTTCATGGCCTGTTAACACCCCTTTGTCCATTTGTTTGTGACACCTTTGTCAATCTCTCCTTTGCCTCCAGCTATCGCTGGCCTTCTATTCAGCTCCACCTGCTCCACCCCTTTAAACAATATAAATTTCATCACATTTTTGCTTCTCTGTAGCTCTGAAGAAGGGTCATACCGACTCGAAACCTCAACTCTGTTTTTCTCTTCACAGATGCAGTTAGACCTGCTGAGTTTTCCAGCATTTTCTGTTTTTGTTTCAGATTTCCGTCATCCGCAGTATTTTGCATTTATATTGGTTTGGGCACCCTTGCTTTTCCTGATATATATATTAATGATCTAGATCTTGGTGTGCAGGGGACAATTTCAAAGTTTGCTGATGATGCGAAGTTTAGGAGTGTTGTGAACTGTGAGGAGGACGGTGTAGAACTTCAAGAGGACATAGGCAAGTTGGTGGAGTGGGCAGATAGGTGGCAGATGAAGTTCAATGCAGAGAAGTGTGAGGTGATGCATTTTGGTAGGAAGAACATGGACAGACAATATCAAATAAGGGGTGACATTTTGAAGGGGGTGCAGAAGCAGAAAGACCTGGGTGTATATGTGCAGAGATCATTGAAAGTGGCAGGACAGGTGGAGAGAGCGGTTAACAAAGCATATAGTATCCTGGGCTTTATTAATAGGGGCATAGAGTATAAGAGCAGGGAGGTTAGGCTGAATTTATATAAGACACTCATTAGACCTCAGCTGGAATATTGTGTACAGTTCTGGGCACCACATCATAGGAGAATGTGAACACATCGGAGAGAGTGCGGAAGAGGTTTAGAAGAATGGTTCCAGGGATGAGAAACTTCAGCTGTGAGGATAGATCGGAGAGGTTGGGACTGTTCTCCTTGGAGAGAAGAAGGCTGAGAGGAGATTTGATAGAGATGTTCAAAATCATGAGGGGGCTGGACAGAGTAGATAGGGAGAAACTGTTCCTGCTCGTAAAAGGATCAATAACGAGAGGGTACAGATTTAAAGTGATTTGCAAAAGAAACAAGTGTGACATGTGGAAAAACTTTTTCACACAGTGAGTGGTTCGGGTCTGGAATGCACTGCCTGGAAGTGTGGTGGAGGCAGGTTCAATCGAGACATTCAAGAGGGCAATAGATGATTATTTGAATAGAAACACTGCTGTATAAGGCTCTCTCCTGGAGCAGCACCCAGAGAGAATGCAGGGGCAGTGCACTTTCTGTAACCTGGGCCAACCTGTTCAGGACATGAACACTGATATCCATGGGACCCTCGAAGCACGACAGAGCCTGGACAGAAGAGCTATCTCTCCCTTAGAAGGGGCAGAATCAGAGATGGGACTTCCATCCATGCAACATCTTACTGGCCTACCAGCTTGGGACCAATCAGACCAGGAAGATCAACTTCCTATTATTATTTATAAACGTGATGGGAAAAACTCTTCATTAACTGTGACTCTACTCCTTTGGTTAGGTTCAGGATTTCGGAGAAGGTATATTCCACGTCAACTTAACTGTTGATGTCCAGGAAACTGTGTGCAACAGAAGCTCTGGATTGGATCCGGCAAATTGTTCACTGATTCCTATCCCGGACGCTGTGAGTATTCCAATGTTAGTCATTCGCTTCTCCGTTGTAATTAATCCTTTCACTGGGAGCTTTCGTCTGACAGTAAAATGCACAATGACCACCCATGGAGTATTTGAGATTTAGTCCACTGTTGGTTAATATTTCTGATTGGCCCTCACACAGCAGAAGCCAATAAAGCAGCTCACTGTGTCTCAGTGGTGTAGGGACAGTTTTGGGAGGCAATGGTGCCAACATGGGACAAGCTTGGATCAGTGACTGGGCAATTATACAATCAACTACACCATTGATTTTGATGCAGGAGCCTTCACAATGAATCTCCTCCATTGTCCATCTGGACAGGACTGTCTTCCATTGGCTCCTCTCACATTGACCTGATAGTGACCAGGCATCTCCAGCAATGGCTTCACTCCCTACCTCTGCACAGTTACGTGTGGGATGTATGCCACACTTCCACATCTCCATGCTGCCCCTTGGCAACATCTTCTGAAAACATGGTGTCAAATTCAAACATGTCTTCTCATGACACCAGCTCTAGCTCTCCATCATCTCTCACAACCCTTCCATCATCTCTGTGCTGTCAGCCTGCTTCCCCACCGTTCATAGAAACAGGTGAAACAGGAGCAGGAGGAGGCTATTCAGCCCCTCAAGCTGTGCTGCCATTCAACTAGAACATGGCTGATCTTCTATCACAACGCCATTTACCCACGTTATCCCCATATCCCTTGATGTCATTACTATCTAGAAAACTATCAATCTCTGCCTTGAGCATACCCAATGACTGAGCCTCCATAGCCCTCTTGGATAGAGAGTTCCAATGATTCAGCACCCACTGAGTGAAGAAATTCCTCCTCATCTCAGTTTTTAATGGCCTGTCCCTTGTTCTGAGACTGTGTCCCCTGGTTCCAGACCCCAACCCACCCCAGCCAGAGGAAACATCCTTCCTGCATCTCTCCCGTCGAGCCCTGTAAAAATCCTGTACGTTTCAAGGAGGTTGCCCTTCATTCTTCTAAACTCCAGAGAATATCACCTCAGTCTCCTCAATCTCTCCTCATAGAACAATCCCGCCACCCCAGGGCTCAGCCTGGTCGACCACTGTTGCACTTTCTCTCTGGCCAGTATATCCTTGCCTGGGTAAGGATACCAAAATTGCACACAATATTCCAGGTGTGGTCTCACCAAGACTCGATACAATTGCAGCAAGACATCTTTACTCCTGGACGCAAATCCTCTTGTAATAAAGACCAACAAACTATTAACCTTGCTAATTGTGTGCTGCACCTACATGTTAGTTTTCAGTGACTCATGAACAAGGACATCAACACTCCCCAATCTCTCACCATTCGAGAAATACTCGGCATTTCTGTTTGTCCTGCCAAACTGGATAACTTCACATTTTTCCACAGGATATTCCATCTGCCATGTTCTTACCCACTCTCTTAGCCTGCCTAAATCCCCTTGAAGCCTCTTTACATCCTCCTCACAACTCAAATGCCCACCTAGTTTTGTGTCATCAGCAAATTTGGAAATATTACATTTAATCCTCACATATAAATCATTGATAGAGATTGTGAACAGCTGAGGCCCCAACACTGATCCCTGTGGTACTCCACAAGTCACAGCCCTGGCAAGCTGAGAATGATCCATTTATTCCTACTCCCTGTTTTCTGTCTGTTCACCAATTTTCAATCCATGCCAGTATATTCCCCTAATCCCATGTGGTCTGATTTTGTTTCCTAATCTCCTTGTGCGGGACCTTATTGAAATCCCACTACAAATCAAAACACACCCACATCTACTGGTTCCTTATCTATTCTGCTGGTTAAATCCTCCAAAAGCTCCACAGGTTTGTCAAACACAGCATCTTTTTCATGAATCTATGTTGACTCTGTCCAATCCTACCATTATTTTCTAAATGTCCTGTTATCACATCATTAATAAGAGATCCTAGCATTTTCCCTACTACTGATGTCAGGCTAACAGGTCTGCAGTTCCCTGTTTTCTCCCTCCCTCCTTTCTCCAACTAGTGGGGTGACATTTGCCACTTTCCAATCTGCTGGAATCATTGCAGTTTCTATCGACTTTTGGAAGATGATCACCAATGCATCCAATATCGCTACAGCCACTTCTTTCAATACTCTGGGATGTAGGTCATCAGGTCCAACTTTCAGCCCCATTAACTTCCCCAGTACTACATTTTTACTAACACTAATACCTTTCAGTTCCTCATTCCTGCTAGTCCCTTGGTTCTGTTACTTCTGGGAGTTTTTAGTATTTTCCTCTGTGAAGATAGACACAAGGGCAGAAATTCACCCATGCCAGGCAGGCTTGGTGTGGGCTGGCAGGAGCAGCCAGGAAGCTGACCACCATCCGCGATAGGGTCCGGGCCGCGGTTTCACACTAGCGTGCCAGTGAAGGCCTGCCCAGCATGAGACACAAGCGGCAGCGCTCAGGGCTGCCTGTGCAGCTGGGGGAGGAGGGTGAGTACGAATATCATGCAAGTGTGTGAGTGCGCACCACATAATCTCCTTGAGGCACAGAACTGCCTCAGGGAGATGAACATAACTTTTTAAAAAATTAAGATTTTATGTTACAAAACATGTCCCTTCATGTTACTCTGTCACAGGGTCATGTTAATAACTAAATTTAACATTTTTATTTCATTTGTATTTGCTTTTGGAAACCTCATCCTGCCTGTGGGCAGTGAAAATTTTCTTTTAATTAACTTTTTCAATGGCTTTACCAGGCCCTTTAATTGTCAGTGGGCTCATTGCCCACTCCGGCGCACGCCCACTGACCGAATTATCGTGCGAGTGTGCAATTACGTCAGGACAGTCGCCCGATGTCATTGCGCATCATTTTACGCTCGGTCAGGTTGGATGCGCATCCGGCCAATGGGCTAAAACTTTGGCCCAAAGTATTTGTTTAGTTTCTCTGCCATTTCCTTATTTCCCATTATAAATCCTCCTTGTCTCTGCCTGTAATGGGCCCACATCTGTCATTGCTAACCTTTTCCTTTTTAGGCACCTATGGAAGTTTTTACAATCCGTTTTCATGTTTCTCAGTAGTTTACTTTCATAATCTGTTTCCCCTTTCCTTATCCGTCTCTTTGTCTTCCTTTGCTGAATTCTAAAATTGTTTCCAACCCTCAGGCTTAATTCTTTTTTTGGCAACTTTATGAGCCTCTTCCTTTGATCGAATAGACTCTGTAACTTTTCTTGTTAACTACGGGTTGAATCGCTTTTCCTGTTGAGTATCTATGCCCTAAAGGAATGTGTATTTGTTGAAAGGCATGTACTAATCTTTCAACTGCTACTGTCTGTCTACCATCATATCTTTTAATGTAGTTTACCTATCTACCACAGACAGCTTTCCCCTCATACCTTCCTAGTTTCCTTTGTTTAGATTTTAAGACCCTAGCTTTGGATTGAACTACATCACTTCCAAACTGAAAGCAAAATTCCATCATATTATGGTTACACTTCCCTAAAGACTCTTTTAAAATTAAATTGCTAATTATCTCTTTGTAATGACTTGATGCACTGGACAGGTTTCAACAAGAAACAGATAAACTTTATTACAGACAGTTTTTCAGAAGCTACATGCTTAAACAGGATCCTCAACAGGAAAGCTCCACCCCACCCCCCACCCTCGGGTGTCATTTGTTGGAGTCTCCAAGAACATCACGTGACCTCTGATAAACAGTTGGAGAGGTTTTACCTTCAGTTACTACATTCCCACCCCCTTTAGTTTTTTTTACACTTTCCATTTACAGGGAAACATTGAATATCCAGCAACATATACATATATACAACTTCAGGTGATTGAAGATTAAGTCTGTGAGGTGGTTTCCTTATTTGGTTAGAGAAACGTAGCTCTACCATTTGAGGTTCTTCCAATGGATCGACCTGATCAGGAACTGCAGTACCAGGTACATCACTAGAAAGTGGCAGCTCAGTGTTTGACAACAGTACAGACACATCGGGTATGTCTGTTCTAGGTCAACCTGTCACCTCAGGTATTAATAGTTTGATGTTATTCACAGGCGGAATAGCTGGTTGTTGGATAGTCTCTCTAGTTCTAAGATGGTCCACATGTTTTTGAATAATTTGGTCTTACACTTTTACCTGGAGGGGCAAGGGACCAGTTTCGGAGACAATTGTACCAGGAAACCATCAAAGTCCACTTCCAAAATTCTGCAAGAAAACTGTACCTCCTACAGTGAATCTTTGAGCTTTGCTATGAATACCGTGATTCAATTTTTGATTACTCTGATTCTTCTCTACCCCTCCCGCCCTTCTAAGTTTGGCAACTCCAGACTTAACCTTGTATGTGGGTGGCATTCCATCAGCAATTCGGGTGGTGGTTAACCCATAGTCGAATGAGGCATTGTACAATAAGTGAGAAGAAAGTGGGGAAGTCGAGTTTCTAGGGTAGCTTCGGGTAAAGTCTTCAATCCAGATTTGAAAGTTTGCACAGCTCTCTCAGCGAGGTCATGTGATGAGGGATAATATGGTGCTGTTTTAATATGTCCAATTCCATTTAAACTCATGAATCTCTGAATTTCTGTACTGGTAAAGGCTGTACCTTTATCTGAAACAATGACTTCCGGTAGGCCGTGTACTAAAACAATGACGCAACTTTTCTATAAGACGTAGGAGCAGAAGTTGGCCATTCGGCCCATCGAGTCTGCTCTGTCATTCAATAAGATCATGGCTGATCTGATAATTCTCAACTCCACTTGCCTGCCTTTCCCCCATAACCCTTGATTCCCTTACTTATTAAAAATCTGTCTATCTCAGCCTTGAATATACTTAATGACCCAGCCTCTACAGCCCTCTGCAGTAAAGAATTCCACAGATTGACTACCCTCTGAGAGAAGAAATTCCTCCTCATCTCTGTCTTAAAATGGCACCCCCTTACTCTGAGATTATGCCCTCTGGTCCTAGACTCTCCCACAATGGGAAACAACCTCTCAGCATCTACCCTGTCAGGCCCCCCAATAATCTTATATGTTTCTATGAGGTCGCCTCTCATTCTTCTAAACTCCAATGAGTACAGGACCAACCTACTCAACCTCTCCTCATAAGAAAATCCCTCCATCCCCAGGATCAACCTAGTGAACCTTCTCTGGACTGCCTCCAATGCCAGTATATCTTTCCATAGATAAGGGAACCAAAACTGTTCACAGTATTCTAGGTGTGATCTAACTAGTGCCTTGTATAGTTTTAGCAAGGCTTCCCTATTTTTATACTCCATTCCCTTTGAAATAAAGGCCAACATTCCATTTGCCTTCCCTATTACCTGCTGAACTTGTATGTTAGCTTTTGGTGATTCCTGCACAAGGACCCCCAAATCCCTCTGTGCTGCAGCTTTCTGCAGTCTTTCTCCACTTAAATAATATTCAGCTTCTCTATTCGTCCTGCCAAAGTGCATAATCTCACATTTTTCTACATTATATTCTACCTGCCAAGTTTTTGCCCACTCACTTAACCTGTCTGTATCCCTCTGTTGACTCTTTGTGTCATCCTCACCACTTGTCTTCCCACCTATTTTTGTGTCATCCACAAACCTGGCGATAATACATTCACTTTTCCTCATCCAAGTCATTAATATATATTGGAAATAATTGTGGCTCCAGCACTGATCCCTGTGGCACTCCACTAGTTACAGGTTGCCATCCTGAAATTGCCCTCCATATCCCAACTCTGTCTTCTATTAGTTAGCCAGTCCTCTATCCATGTTAATATACTACCCCCAACACCATGGGCTCTTAACTTATTAAGTAGCCTTATGTGCAGTACCTTATGGAATGCTTTTTGGAAATCCAAATATATTACATCTGCTGGTTCCCTTTATCTATCCTGCTTGTTACCTCCTCAAAGAATTCTAATAAATTTGTCAGGCACGATTTCCCCTTCATGAAGCCATGCTGACTCTGCTTGGTTATATTACACATTTCTAAATGTTCTGTTATTACTCCCTTTATAATAGACTTTAACATTTTCCCAATGATGGATGTTAAGCTAACTGACCTGTTTTTTTGTCTCCCTCTCTTTTTGAATAAGGGTGTTACATTCCAATCCTCTGGGATTTTTCCAGAATCTCAGGATTCTTGGAAGATTACTACCAGTGGATTCACTGGGCTGAATTTCCCTGTCGGTGAGCAGGGGGGGCGGGGCCCGCTCGCCGATGTGTAAAATGACGCGGGATGATGTCGGGCAGAACCCCCGATGTCATTCCGCCCATTTAAATTTTCAGGAAGGCGTGGGGTGCAGCAAAATCAGCTGCGGGCCCGCCGACCTGTCAATGGCCAATTGAGGCCATTGACAGGATCATTTATACAATTAAAGGACCTGCTCGTCCAACCTTAAGGTTGGCGGGTCGGCCAGGAGCCCCGGCGGCAAATAGAAAAAACATGAAACCTCATCCAGCGGCGGGGTGAGATTTCATGCAGGGTTCTAAAAAGTTTAATAAAGTTATTATGTAAATTATGAACATGTCCCATCTCGTGTGACACTGTCCCATGAGGGGGACATGTTAGGGAATTTTTTTTTCCTATTTTTAATATTGTTCAAAGTGGAAGCGATCTCTCTGAGGCTGCACTTAGCCTCAGGGAGATGTGCGCTCTGTTGTGTGCATGTGGGAAAGTGCACACTCTCGCTTTTGGGGAATCGCCCACGCAGGGAGCGCATAGCGCTTCCCGCCGGACATCACGCTGGGCGGGCCTTAATTGGTCCACCCACTTAAAATGGCGGCGGGGCCGACTTCTCCGGTGGGGATCGGCTCCCCGCCTGCCAGAGATTGGGTCGGGCTCGCCCGCCCAACAGGCAGAAAATTCTACCCACTGGCTCCAGTCTTCCAGAGTCATGTGGTAAGGATTGATTCTGCTGAAGGGTGGCATGACTGGTGAACAGTCTTGTCTTTGTTGTTAAAATTTGATCTACACACATTACCAAAGTGAGGTGCAGCGTCGGAGCTATTTTACCCTTGTCGCCAAAGGTAATGACTTGCCGCAGTGGACAGGTTTCAACAAGAAACAGATAAACGTTATTATGGAGAGTTTTTCAGATGCTACACGCTCGCACAGGATCCTCAACAGGAAAGCTCCCCAAGCCCCATCCGCACTGGATGACCTGCACTTAGGGCTTATTGGTCGGAGCCACCAAGAACATCATGTGACCCCTGATAAATAGTAGGAGAGTCTATACCTTCAGTTACTACACCCTTTCTCATTGCACAATACTAAAACTCGTCTCTAATTGGATCCTCAAGGTGCTGGTGAAGAAAATCATCTCTTATACATTTCAGGAATTTGTCCTCCACAGCGTTAGTGTGAATCAGGTTTACTAAGTCTATGTGTAGATTGAAGACGCCCATGGTTACTGCTTTACCCTTGTTATATGCACCTCGAATTTCCTGATTTATGCCATGCCCTACATTACCACTTATGTTTTGTAGCCCATAAAGAATTCCTATCAATGTTTGTTCTCCTTGCTGTTTTTGAGCTTTACCCAAACTGGTTCTACAGCTGTGATTTTCCCTGAAACACATAAAGTGCGGCAGTGGGTGTAAGAAGCAGCGTTCAACCCGCTGGCCTCAATGGCTGGGTTCTCATGCCTTATCCTTTGCTTCAAACTTAATGAATTATTCATCCACGGGGATCACGCCATATAGCTGGTGGGCAGGCTGTGATTTTCCTGTCTTGCCGTGACCTCGGAGCTACTCAACTCCGGGGCACCACACTTAAAGGACGCCCCTACACTGTGTTTGTACTCTCTCAGCCTAGGAAAGCTCCACATAAGAAATGGCATCCAAAGGGAGGAAGCATGCAGTGCCCAAGTTTCATGATGCATCACCAGCGAGCCTGCTGGATGCGATGGGGACCTGCTGTGATGTCCTCTACCCTCGCATTAGACACTGGGGTTCTAGCAAGGTGGCCAATCCAACTTGGGGGCCAGTGGCATTGGTGGTCACGCCAATGCCTGCAAAAGAGGTCAGCCACCCAGTGCAGGAAGAGGGTGAATGATCTCCAGGGTAAGTCAACTATCGCTTCACTCTCAACCCACACACTCACAAGCCCATCACACATTCACAAGGATCTCACTCACTGCCACCTCGAGGGACATCACCACTCACTCTCACACACCCTCACACCTCCACCTGGCCTCATCTCCTCTGAAGCTTTCATCCTTATCCTGTCCATGGCTCCACTCACCACCCACACACGCCAGGCATCGTTATCATCTCCCCTCACGTGTGTCCTGCACACACTCCCCCCACCTGTCTTCGTGCAGGACAAGCTGGCTCACAATAAGGAGAGTCCCCAGACCGGGGGTGGGGTTCCAGAGATCTGGGTTCACATAGCCCTCGAGAACAGAGCCGTAGAGCTGGCCAGAGAGGACGTAGACGATGCCTGCGCTGACAGTGAGGTTAGCAGCGCACACCCAAGTGAGGATCCAGCGCTAGAACATCCATCAAACAACCAGGCTGTGAGCAATGTCTCCTTTTTGACAGTCCCCTGCTATTCACTAATTGTATCTCATCACAGCCTCACCCACACCCTCCACCAGCACAGAGACACACACCTCGGTGGGACCCAGCTTTAGAGTAGCCTCGGGATCACAGTCTGGTGAGCACATCGCACTGTCTGATCCACAGCAGGCGGAGACAGGGACTTCCCAGGTCCCCGGCACTCGGAGGACTGCTGGAGGCCAGAACGTTGCTGAGTCCGAGTCAGATGATGAGTCTCTGGACTCGGTCATGTCACAGTTGCTGGAGCTCTAAAGACAAGCTCGGGAACATCAGGAAGGGATGTCCGCTGCACTCCTCAGATTGTAAGGCACGATGGAGGAGTCTGTCCGCCTTCAGGCTGAGGTGATAGCGCCGGCATTGTCAACGCACCGAGGTCAACACTGGCAGGATGGCGGCCGCCATGGAGACCTTGGTCCAGGATGTCGCTCCTGCTGCATGAGCTGTACTGCATTGCTGCAGCCATTGATAGCGTCTATTAGCGTCAATACAAAGAGGTGCAGGGCAGCTCGATCTCACTCCAGCTTCCATTCTACTCAAGGAACAATCCTGGGGGCCATCGGCACCCATAGGGAGGAGGATCAGCAGCTCGACACCCCAGGCCCATCCATCTCCGGGAGTGTCCGGCCCATCCGAATCCCCTCTTCCTGTGACCTCAGCAGCTCCAGCTCCACAGGCTGAGGAGGGTGACACTGCCACACAGCAGGACCCCGAAAGCAGGCCGGGGCCCACCAGGTCTCGGCCCTCCAGAGGACACCTGCCAAGGTCATCACATACAGGGTGTTACAGTCAGCAGGCTGCCCCCACCTCCGCTATGGATGTCCGGGGAGCACCAAGACGTGGAGGCAGGGTTAGGAAGGTTAATAAGATGTAGCCACCCAATGTTGACATAGGAGTTAATCACTTGTACTCAATGTTCACAAACGTAAAGGAACTTGCAATCATTTTGTATTTCCTTGGCTCTGCCTCTTTCTTATGATGGGCTGTGTTAATGTCAGCCAGGTGTGAAATCTTTGTTTCTGTGCATAATAATGGCAGTTGTTGGTCTCCTGAGCCTCTCCCCTGTGCATTATGATCAGACCACAGTGAGTGTCCCTGTTTAATGTCGCTCTCCAGATCAGTAATGCCTGCACCTTATTACAAAGTGTGGTTGCTGCAAGAACCTCGTACTCGAGCACCACAGGGCCCTGTGGTGTGCTGTGTTGGCTCTGCAGCATTGAGGCAGAGGTGTCCCCCTATCTCACCTGCATTCTTGAGAGGTGAAGGTGTGGTGTTCAAGGGGAGAGGTGGTCATGCTTGCCGAAGGCTCATGTACTCTCAAACTCCATCCGCCTGCTGTCTCTCAGTAGGGCCTGGATGATAGGAGCCTCTTCACTGAGCTTCTGTGCACTGACCTCAGCCAGACACATGTCAGATGTTCCCAGATACAACATGCTGATCTCAGCTCAAGGTCGGAACACTTTTGCCATGTCAAGCTGATGAAGCCATGGCACACGAGTGTGCAGGCACTGAGACCTCCAACCTTCAGTGTCTGCAGCCTGAAGTTGTGACTATTGCGGGGCGGAGGGTCCCTCCACTAAGTTGGCGGACGGCGATGTTTATCCTATCAGCAGGTTACTGATCCAAATGGTGATCTCTGAGAACCACATCAGCCTTTCAGCCTGCACTAGAATCCTTCATCGCTGCTTCTTACAATTTGCGGAGGACCAATGGGATAGGAGCGAGTGTGTGGTGAGCCCAAACAGGGCTCCTCATAAGCCAAGGCGCACACCCTTGAGGGTTTCATGCTGTCTGACCATTCTGGATGTCACAAGGGGAAGGTTTGGCCATGAGGACTTGCCAATTGTGTGTCAGGGGAGGCAGTTCAATGTCATGAAGCCCAGCGTCTGGCCTCATCAATCTTAGGTGGGGTTGGGATATTTGCAACTCAGGAACCCTCACTGAAAGTGTTGGATGAGAATGTCCTATCAGCGAGCATGCCACAACTGACTGAGTCCTCTGTAAGTGCAGTCACATCAGCGGGATTTCATCTGTCTCCTTTCCGCTAGTCTAATGTCTCTGTGGATAAAAGCAAAATACTACGGATGCTGCAAATCTGAAATAAAAACAGAAATTGCTGGAAAAACTCAGTAGGGCTGACAGTATCTGCGGAGAGTTAATGTTTCGAGTCCAAATGAATCCTCTTCAGAGTTCTGGACTCAAAACGTTAACTCTGCTTCTCTCTCCACAGATGCTGCCAGACCTGCTGAGATTTCGCATTCTCTTTTCTCATTCTCTCGCTGAGAATGTTGTTTTTCTTATGCAATGTTTCTGTATCAGCATCGATGGAACTCATTGAGTGTGGCTGCCTGAGTCATGATGGACTAAGGTGGATCTCATTTCGGGGCCTTGCCTGATGGAAGGCATGCAGCTAATACCCCACTCATGATCACGCAAGTGCCCCTGTGTCTTGTAGGTGCTGTTGTGACTGGGATGCTGGGTGAATGTGTGAGGATGCAGCACCTTCTGATTCCTGAGGCTGGAAAGACCTTCTCCAGGTAACACCTCATCTCAGGGCTGCCACATGCCCTTGAGGCATCCTTATCCTTCAAAGATTCAGGGTGATGTGAGCAAGCTGTGCGACAATGCACTGTCGTCTGGAAGCTCCTGACCATCTTCACGCTGGCCCATCAGCCTCGTCCTTTGCAGGCAGCCCTTGTCCCTGAGAGTCCTGTGTCGTCCCTCGAAGGTGTTAGGGATCTAAGACCTAGTGAAGATGTGCGAGTCGTGGATTCTCCCGGGGTATCAGGTGCAAATGTGCGTGATCCGTTTGTTATGGCCGTGCACCAGCTGAAGGTTGAGGGAATGGAAGCCTTTGCGGTTGAGGTACTGGGACAGCCTGTTGCCAAGGAGATTTAAGAACCACGTCAGCCCAGTCGATGGCGTCTGCGCCTGTGGGGATGTGGAAATCTCAGCAAGGCCCAGCGCTCCTGCATCCTGGCTTGCCTGATCTCTGACGAAGTCGACAAAATTGTGGGCCTTGGCAAAGATGGCGTCTGTGACTTCTTGGATGTATTTGTGGACGGAGGCTTGTGAAATCCTGCAAAGGTCCCCAGTGGAGCCCTGAAAGGAGCCAACAGCCAATGGAGTTGAATTCCGCGGTGTCTTTCACTGCCACTGGCAGTGGATACCCTCTAAATCCCCATGGCGCCAAATCCTGCAGAAGGTGGCAAATGTGAGTGACATCTGCACGTAGCACAGGCGGCGTCTAAACACCTTCGGTCTAGCAAGGTGCCTACAAATGCCAGCCCTCCAGGGATCTTCCTCTGTGTCTGGGGAGGCCCTGCTGCCCATTGGCCTTGAGGGTTTTGCTCCTTCTGGTGCAAACCAGGTGTCTCCGTTGCCCCTTCCCCATCTTCTCTGCTGCCTATAAACAATAATACAGACACCGATAACACTAGTCCCCATCTTCTCTGCTGCCTGTAAACAATAATACACACCGATAACACTAGTCCCCATCTTCTCTGCTGCCTGTAAACAATAATACAGACACCGATAACACTAGTCCCCATCTTCTCTGCTGCCTGTAAACAATAATACAGACACCGATAACACTAGTCCCCATCTTCTCTGCTGCCTGTAAACAATAATACAGACACCGATAACACTAGTCCCCATCTTCCTGATGGCCTCCTCGCTGCAATATCAATGAGAGAGAGACAAGAATCAGCGCTTGTTTCTGAAGGTCCACTTTTGATCAAGGGATTGCCTGTGGCCTGGGCCTTGAGGGGTCCTCACCCCTGCCGCAGAGTCCTTGTCCCTGAAATGATGCACAGCGTGAGGTGCACATGAACATTCACCACAAACCCCTCAATACCTCCCCTCTACCCCACATGGTCAACTGAGGACAGCTTCAGCTATTCAACTGGATGTTGTCCTTTCAGCCCAGGCTCTGCCATCTCCCTAACCCGCACCCCAAGACTGCGTTTGGACTCATCATGAGGGTGAATCTTCATTGGCAACATTACAATAAGTTAGGGGGTCTGGAACGTTCTCCTCTGGTAAATGTTCCATGGCCACTTATTAAAGGGGGTCCTGAGGCTTGTCCAGTCACCCGCTAGTTCTGTACCTTGATAAGGCTCTTGCAGGCTGCGCACAAGGGGTTAAAACAAGGGGAACAATCATTGCCAGTTTGAGGGGTCAGCGCTGCTTGAAAGGGCATATTTGCTTCACTTGCCTGACTCCATTCATGGCAATTGAGCGGCTGCTAACCTGACTCAATTAGACCAATTTTCAGTTGGGTGACTGTTTAGTGACCCCCCCCAGCAGTCACATGTTTGTGGACAACCTTCCACACTCATTGGTCCCAGTGGAGCCCTTGCCCCAGCACCCCCTCCCCTCCCTCAGTCCTGACTTACCCCTTCCCCCAGGAGCCCCTCCCCTCCCTCAGTCCTGACTTACCCCTCCCCCAGTGGATCCCTTGCCCCAGGACCCCCTCCCCTCCCTCAGTCCTGACTTACCCCTTTCCCAGTGGATCCTTTGCCCCAGGACCCCCTCCCCTCCCTCAGTCCTGACTTACCCCTTCCCCAGTGGATCCTTTGCCCCAGGACCCCCTCCCCTCCCTCAGTCCTGACTTACCCCTTCCCCAGTGGATCCCTTGCCCCAGGACCCCCTCCCCTCCCTCAGTCCTGACTTACCCCTTCCCCAATGGAGCCCTTGCCCCAGGACCCCCTCCCCTCCCTCAGTCCTGACTTACCCCTTCTCCAGTGAAGCCCTTGCCCTGCAGCATTGTAAAAGCCACTTCAGCCTTTAACCCTGGCCTGGTCGCTATGGGGACTTGCCTGAGAGACCCCCCTGAACCTCTTTGTTGTCCTGATTGCACAGCCACATGGTATTTAAATTCAACGTGGGGGATGATTGTGGTGATGGGGCATTATAATGAGATGCAAATGTATGCTAATGACATTCAATGATGGAAAATGCAGTCTGCCATTGACGGGTGAAACGCACAATCACTTCCTCCTTTTATATCGTTGGCAAACCCATAAGACCATAAGACATAGGAGCAGAAATTAGGCCATTCGGCCCATCGAGTCTGCTCTGCCATTCAATCATGGCTGATGTGTTTCTCAACCCCATTCTCCCGCCTTCTCCCCGTAACCTTTGACCCCCTTACCAACCAAGAACCTATCTATCTCGGTCTTAAATACACTCAATGACCTGGCCTCCACAGCCTTCTGTGGCAATGAATTCCATAGATTCACCACTCTCTGGCCAAAGAAGTTTCTCCTCATCTCTGTTCTAAAAGGTCTTCCCTTTACTGACATCTCGGGTCTTCTCACGAGACTTTGTTGTCAGGCCCACCATGACACCCGCCCAGGTCAGGAGTGGATAACCTCGGCCTGCATCTTGATCTTCCAATGTAAGATCCTCTCTTACTGATATACTGATCCTATCCGTTATTAACACTGCTACCCCACTCCCTTTTCCATTTCACCATCCTTCCTAAATGTGGAATATTCTTGAACATTCAGTTCCAAGCCTTGGTCACCCTGCAGCCATGTCTCTACAATGGCAACCCGTTCACTCCCCGACCACTATTGCTGTACCTTGTTGTGAATGCTGCCTGCATTCTGATAGAGTGCCTTTCATTTTGCCTTTTTAACATTATTCCATGATTTGACCATATTTGATGCTGCCCTTTCCTGGTGCTGCCTTCCACATTCATTCACTACCTTTCTTCCCGCCATTACCAGCTTTGTTTCTCTCCTATTTGAGACTCCTGTCATATTCCCACTCCTGACAAGGTAGCTTAAACCCCACTCCCCCCCAACAGCACTAACAAATCTCCCAGTGAGGATATCAGCCATCGGTCCTGGTCCTGCTAAAGTGTAACCTGTCCTCCTTGTAAAGGTTCCACTTACCCCACAATCAGTCCCAAAGCCTCAGAAGTCAAAAACACTCCCCCCTGCACCATCTCTCCAGCCTTGCATTCATTTGCTCTATCTTCCTATTTCTGTCCTCACCAGCATGTGGCACTGGGAGTAATCCTGCCTTTGCAGTCCTGCTGTTTAATCTCTTCCTGAGCTCTCTAAACCCTGTTTTCAGGACCTCACCCCTCTTTCTACATTGCTATAAATATGGACCATGATCTCTGGCTGAGACACTAATGGGACTAAAAGCAGACAAGTCACCAGGACCTGATGACCTGCATACAAGGGTTTTAAAGGAAGTGGCTGTAGAGATAGTGGAGGCATTGGTGGAAATATTCCAGAATTCACTGGATTCGGGGAGGGTCCCAGCAGATTGGGAAACCGCTAATGTGATGCCCCTGTTGAGAATGGGAGGGAGACAAAAAAACAGGAAACTATAGGACAATCAGCCAAACATCTGTCACTGGGAAAATGCTTGAGTCCATTATTAAGGAAGAAATAGCAGGACATTTGGAAAAGATTAACACAATCAAAGAGAGTCGACATGGTTTTGTGAAAGGGAAATCATGGTTGACAAATGTGCCAAAGTTCTTTGAGGATATAACAAGCAGCGTTAACAAAAGGGGAACCAGTAGATGTTGGGCAGAATTTTGCCCTCGCCAGGTGGGCTTGGCGGTGTGGGTGGGGGAGGTCAGGAAGCTGACTGCCGCACCGCGATTTTACACTAGCCAGTCAATTAAGGCCCTCCCAGTATGAAACGTGAGCAGCAGCACTGAGCGCTGAGCCCCTCTGTGTGGGGCTGGGGCGGGGTGGGTGGGTGCAGAGTGCAAGCGGACCGAGCTCATGAGCAGGTACGTGTTAGTAATGAAAAAATGAATGTTTTTACTAGATTTTTATTTGCGTTAGGGAACCTCATGCTGCCCGTGGATGAGGTTTCCAAAAAAGTGCAAAGGTCGCTTAGAACTTTTCATCTGCCCGACAACCATTAGAGGTTGAATGGGCAGCGAGAAATTGGCGTTAATTGATTACTTAATGGCCTTGAGAGGCCTTCTCATTCTTGGCGGGTGCGCTGCCTGTTTCAGAGCGCCCGCCGACCAAACTATCAGACGACTGCACATTGTCTTCCGCACGCTCAGCCGACATCAACACACGCCACTTCACATTCGAGCGGGTCTGACACGCACCCACCCACTGAGTGGAAATTCCTGCCCGTAGTGTATTTGGATTTCCCGGAGGCATTCGATAAGGTGCCACATAAAAGGTTGTTGCACAAGGTAGAGCTCCCAGTATTGGGGGTGATGTACTAGCACGGATTGAGGATTGGTTAACACAGGAGGGAGGGAGTCAGGATTCATGGGTCTTTTTCAGGTTGGAAAGATGTAACTAGTGGAGTGATCCACAAGGTTCAGCCCTAGGGCCTCAATTATTTACTATCTATATTAAAGATTTGGAGGAGGGGGCAGAGTTTAGTGCATCCAAATTTGCTGACAATACAAAAATAGGCGGGAGGGCATGTTGTGATGAGGACATGAGGAATCTGCAAGGGGATATAGACAGGTTGAGTGAGTGGGCAAAAACTTGGAGGATGGAGTTTAATAGTAATGGCTGTCTATTATTTAAATGGAGAGAGACTCCAATACGTTTAGCACAGAGGGATCTGGGTGTTCTTGTGCATGAAACAGAAAAAGTTAGCATGCAGGTGTAGTAAGTAATTAAGGAGACAAATGGTATTTTGGCCTGTATTGCCAGGGGGTTGGAGTTTAAAAATAGGGAAACCTTGTTACAACTGTACAGGGTGTTGGTGAGGCCGCACCTGGGGTACTGTGTACAGTTTTGATCTCTGTATTTAAGAAAGGATAGACTGACATTGGAGGCAGTTCAAAAGAGATTCACTGGGCTGATTCCTGGGATAGAGGGGTTGACTTATCAAGATCGGCTAAACAGGTTAGGCCTTTATTCATTAGAGTTTAGAAGAATGAGGGGTGATCTTATTGAAATGTACAAGATTCTGAGGGGGCTTGACAGGGTAGATGTTGAGAAGCTGTTTCCACTAGTGGGGGAATCTCGAACTAGGGGACATAGTTACAGAATAAGGGGGCACTCATTTAAAACTGAGATGTGAAGAGATTTCTTCTCTCAGAGGGTAGTGACTGTCTGGAATTCTACCCCAGAGAGTTGTGGAGGTTAGATCACAGAGAGTATTTAAAGAGGAGGTAGATAGATTTGTGAGATATCGGGGAGTTGAGGGCTATGAGAAGCTGGCATGAAAGAGGAGTTGAGGCCTGGGGCAGATCAGCCGTGATCTTATTGAATGGTGGGGCAGGCTTGAGGGGCCGAATGGCCTACTCCTGCTCCTATTTTGTATGTCCTTATGTTCACCCTCCCCAGAAGAATGTCCTGCGGCTGCTCTGTGACACCCTTGACTCTGGCACCAGGGTGGCAACATACCATCCTGGAGGCATGTTTGCAGCCACAGAAACATCGACCTGTTCCCCTAATTATGGAATCCCCTATTGCTATTGCTCTTCCGCTCTTTTTCCTTCCCTCCTGTGCGGCGGAATCAACCGTGGTGCCAAAGACTTGGCTTTGGCTGGACTCCTCTGAGGAACCATCACCTTCACCAGTATCCTACGCTGCCTGTGTGGGTGGGGGTCGGGAGGGAGAGTCGGGGCCTGCACTCTTCCACAGGAACCTCCCTGAGGCAGTGCATCATAAAAGTTTTTATATAATGAAGTAGAAATATATTTACACATGTCCCCTCATGTGGCAGTGTCACATGAGCTATGAAATGTGCAAAAAATAATTTTATAAAACCTTCAGGAAACTTCATCCCATCCGAAAAATGCGAAGGCTGCTTGGCCTCTCTGGCTGAGCGCTAACCTTAAGGTTGGACAGGCAGCGCTGATAAGTGCTTGAATTGGTCTTTTAATGGCCTCAATAGGCCCTTGGCAGTTTGGCCGAGTGCTTGTCGAACTGTCAACGGCCTATTAAGGCCATTAAAAAAGCAATTTACCCTATTCCCTGTGGGATATCACAATCTTCCACTCACAAATGCATCCATCAGGTCACAGATGCATCTTCTTCATGGCGAAAACTTTGTGCATTTCGTCCGGGACCGGGACAGCCAGGACGCAAGGGCCATTGGATTCACCCTGATCTGAGGATATCCACAGGTGCAGGGTGCGATTGACTGCACTCACCTGGTGCTCAGGTCTCCATCGCTACACTCAGTGAACTACATCAACCACAAGGGCTTCCACTCACTGAATGTGCAGCTGGTGAGCAACCACCAGAAACACACCCTGCAGGTGTGTGCACGGTTTCCAGGGAGTGTACATGGGTGCACTTTGCACCTTTCCTGCTCTTGTGTCACTGCCCATTAACGCTTCCCGGAGAGAGCCGGTCACCCCTCAGATGGCCAGAGGTGAGTGCGCTGCATGGCTGCCCTGTCAGCCTGCAACATGGGGGGACACGGGTCCAAACCAGGATGCTGAGATTGCAAGGGGCTGTGAGCACCTCCTGCAGTGACTGCTACATGGCCAGTGTTGGTGAGGAGATTGTACAATGTGTTCAGTCCAACTGCTCCGCGGTCCAGTAAAGTGGTGGCGGACTCGCAGTCTGTGTTGGGGGAGGGGGGGTGGTGGAGGGGGGCAGGGGTTAAGGTCTGGAGCGCTTGGTGGCCTTTTGGTGTCTCCGCATTGCTTGTGTGGGTGGGCAGGCTAGGAGCCTGACCTCAATCACATCACTGTGGCTGCGCCTGAACTGTCTCAGTTGCTGAGGAATGCTCAGGTTATACAGGACGTCCCTACTGCCTGGCCACTTCCCTCACTTACCCTGCCCCCCACCTCCATTTCTTGTGCGCGGGATCCAACGCCAGGACAGCAGTTGCCACCCTGCAACCCTCAATAACAGCACAGTCGCCTCCGAGGCTGGATGGCAGTTGCCCCCGGACACCCTACTCTCCCCCCTGATAACAGCTGTCTCCGAGGCAGGGCAGCACTTCACCCAGGCCCCCCGGCACTTCTGAAGCCTGAAAAGCAACAGGAGACCCGGGCAAGTTGAGGGAGCCAAGCGGGTGCCCTGACATATCTCACCAGATTGAGCCCTGGAGCTCCCAGCTGCAGCAATATGTTGGAAGGCGGGTGGAGGTGGCGGGAAGGGTGTTGATTGCAGAGACTGAGGATCCTGGCAGCAGCAGCCCTAAGTCTTTCACGACTGACTGTTAGCATGTTTCTCCTCACCCACTGGTCACAGAACTGATGGGCACCCAGTGCAGAAACTCTCTCCAGTTGCTACCTTAAATGGATTTAAGATGCTATTTATCTCAGAGGGCATTAATTTCCATATTAAGAATGACTATTTTCCTGAAGTACATGGTTGTTATGGGCAGTTAGCAAAAGGCTCCATTTTAAATGGAGTCATTGGCAGCAGCAGAATGATCTACAACCCCTATTTGTAAGCTTATGGCTGGGCATGTCCTTCACTCTTCCCTTACAGCCACGCCTCCTTCATTGAAGGCCATGCCAATGAATGACTCATTTGGGACAAGTTTACATTTTCCATCCAGTGGTTATAAATACTGGAAACCTGGTGCGACACCCAACCGAGGAACCTCAAGAGTGACAATCTGCTCTGTGAATGGTGAATGGCTGTGAGTGACTGATTATCACACCCACCATTAAAGGCTTTCGAGCAGAACGGCTGCTGGGAATATAACTGTTCCATCAATTCCATAGCACAGAGTTAAATATTAAAGCATTCTCTGACAGAAGGTTCAGAAAGTGACAATCATTTACAGGAGAGGAAACAGACCCGGTGATGCGACACTCAGGGGAGGTGTACACAGACTGTGGTGTGATAGTCGGGCTGATGGGGGGATAGTGGAGGAGGTTACAGTGCACCAAAGGCACCTTTGTGTAAACGTTGAAAATATCTTGCTAAAGAGCTTCAGGATCTGTCTCCAGCCCTGCTCTCTCAGTGATCTCACTTTTCTGATCCAGTCAGATCAGTTCAGTGATCATTTCCATTAAGGAGACAGCTCTTTAATTTTTTACACTCTCCCTTCCACTGTTTTAACAATGCTGGATATCAGGATGTAACAGCATTCCTGATGCCCAGTGTTGTTCACAATGGGAAAATGCCAGGCGACAGAGTCTACAATCTGTCTCTGGGCAGTCCTGCCATCGCTCCCAATGAAAATTCCTGCAGCTGACAGTGAAGTTGAAGGAACTAAAAGGAATAACACTGATTCAGTCTCCCACAGCTTGGAAGCCCTCCCTCAGTGTAAAACGATCACAATATCACATTAATATGGAATGCAACATTTACCCTGATGAGTAAACAATATCCTGTATTAATAAAACCCCTTGATGTTTACATTCTCCCGGCACTCAGGCGTGTTACCATTAGTTCAATATTCCACTGCTGATGCTCACTCACTATTACAAAATTCACTGTGATTTGGAGCAGTGTTACTGAATTATAATCTCACCTTGTATATCTGTAGAAAACAGCTACTTGCATCAGCCTCGTCACAGTTAATCGCGCTGTGGGTGTCATCAGTGTCATATTGCAATGCACAAACACAACCTTCACAACCTCAACACCGATTCCAACAACAATGCCGAGTTCAACAACAACAACAACTCCAACAACAACTCCAACAACAACAACAACTCCAACAACTACTCCATCATCAACAACAACTCCAGCAACAACCCCATCGACAACCCCAACAACAACAACTCCAGCAACAACAACTCCAACAACAACAACTCCAACAACAACAACTCCAAAAACAACCCCAACAACAACTACAACAACTCCAACAACAACAACAAAAACTCCAACAACAACAACAACAACAACAACCAAATCACCACCATCATCATCATCAGAAAGCAGTGAATCATCATCGGAAAGCAGTGAATCATCATCGGGAAGCAGTGAATCATCATCGGGAAGCAGTGAATCATCATCGGGAAGCAGTGAATCATCATCGGGAAGCAGCGAATCTTTGGATCAATGCAGTAGAAAGGTAAATGACAGATTTTCTTTTGTAATTTACTTTGAAGGAAGTGACAGTTCTGCTGTCCCCCCTATCGCTCCATCCAAGGGCCCAAACACTCCTTTCAAGTGAAGCAGCATTTCACTTGCACTTCCCTCAATTTAGTCTACTGCATTCGCTCCCAATGCAGTTTCCTCTACATTGGAGAGACCAAACGCAGACTGGGTGACCGTTTTGCAGAATACCTTCGGTCTGTCCTCAAGCATGACCCAGACCTCCCTGTCGCTTGCCATTTCCACACTCCACCCTGCTCTCATGCCCACATGTCCATCCTTGGCCTGCTGCAATGTTCCAGTGAAGCTCAACGCAAACTGGAGGAACAGCACCTCATCTTCCGACTAGGCACTTTACAGCCTTCCGGACTGAATATTGAGTTCAACAACTTTAGATCTTGAACTCTCTCCTCCATCCCCACCCCCCACCCGTTTCTTCCCCCTCCTTTTTGTTTTTTCCAATTTATATAGATTTTTCTTTTCCCACCTATTTCCAATATTTTTAAATGTATTTCCACCCATTGTTTATTTCTACCTTTTAGTATTCCCCCACCCCCACTAGAGCTATCTGTACTTTATCTGTCCTGTCTTCTACTCTTAATTAGCACATTCCTTTAGATAATATCACCACCTTCAACACCTCTTTGTTCTTTTGTCTGTGACATCTTTTGGTTATCTCCACCTATCACTGGCCCTCTATCCAGCTCTACCTGTCCCACCACCCCCTTAAACCAGCTTATATTTCACACCTTTCCTATTTTTACTTAGTTCTGTTGAAGGGTCATGAGGACTCGAAACGTCAACTGTGCTCTTCTCCGCCGATGCTGCCAGACCTGCTGAGTTTTTCCAGGTATTTCTGTTTCTGTTTTTGTGATGGCCCACAATGTCTGGAAAGCCTGTGTGGAAATAGTAGTGTAAATACAGCCAATTTTCAGTGTAAATTCAACTGATTTTCAGTGTAAATATGACTGATTTTCAGTGTAAAGACAGCCAATTTTCAGTGTATATGCGACTGAATTTCAGTGTAAATTCGACTGATTTTCAGTGTAAATATGACTGATTTTCAGTGTAAATACAGCCAATTTTCAGTGTATATGCGACTGAATTTCAGTGTAAATTTGACTGATTTTCAGTGTAAATATGACTGATTTTCAGTGTAAATACAGGCAATCTTAAGCATATATGCGACTGAATTTCAGTGTAAATTTGACTGATTTTCAGTGTAAATATGACTGATTTTCAGTGTAAATACAGCCAATTTTCAGTGTATATGCGACTGAATTTCAGTGTAAATTTGACTAATTTTCAGTGTATATGCGACTGAATTTCAGTGTAAATATGACTGATTTTCAGTGTAAATACAGCCAATTTTCAGTGTATATGCGACTGAATTTCAGTGTAAATTCGACTGATTTTCAGTGTAAATATGACTGATTTTCAGTGTATATGAGACTGAATTTCAGTGTAAATTTGACTGATTTTCAGTGTAAATATGACTGATTTTCAGTGTAAAGACAGCCAATTTTCAGTGTATATGCGACTGAATTTCAGTGTAAATTCGACTGATTTTCAGTGTAAATATGACTGATTTTCAGTGTAAATACAGCCAATTTTCAGTGTATATGCGACTGAATTTCAGTGTAAATTTGACTGATTTTCAGTGTAAATATGACTGATTTTCAGTGTAAATACAGGCAATCTTAAGCATATATGCGACTGAATTTCAGTGTAAATTTGACTAATTTTCAGTGTATATGCGACTGAATTTCAGTGTAAATATGACTGATTTTCAGTGTAAATACAGCCAATTTTCAGTGTATATGCGACTGAATTTCAGTGTAAATTCGACTGATTTTCAGTGTAAATATGACTGATTTTCAGTGTATATGAGACTGAATTTCAGTGTAAATTTGACTGATTTTCAGTGTAAATATGACTGATTTTCAATGTAAATACAGCCAATTTTCAGCGTATATGCGGCTGAATTTCAGTATAAATTCGACTAATTTTCGGTGTAAATATGACTGATTTTCAGTGTAAATAAAGCCAATTTTCAGTGTATATGCGACTGATTTTCAGTGTATATGCGACTGATTTTCAGTGTAAATAAAGCCAATTTTCAGTGTATATGCGACTGATTTTCAGTGTATATGCGACTGATTTTCAGTGTATATGCGACTGATTTTCAGTGTAAATTCGACTGATTTTCAGTGTAAATAAAGCCAATTTTCAGTGTAAATTCGACTGATTTTCAGTGTAAATAAAGCCAATTTTCAGTGTATATGCGACTGATTTTCAGTATAAATTTGACTGAGTTTCAGTGTAAATAAAGCCAATTTTCAGTGTATATGCCACTGAATTTCAGTGTAAATTTGACTGATTTTCAGTGTAAATAGGGCTGATTATCTGTATAAATACAACAGATTTTCAGTGTAAATATGAATTTTCTCCCTATCAGGGGGGCTGAGCGGGAGCAGGCAGCAGCGCGATCGGCTGTGTGCCGCTATTTTAAGGCGCCTCCTGATGTGACAGGCACCCAGAAGCGCTGAGCGCTCCCTGTGTGGTTGGGGGGGAGGAGGGAGAGTCAGGGCCTGTGGTCTGCCGTGCATGTGCGTGAAAGAGCACAGAAACCACCCTGAGGCACGGAGCTTCCTCAGGGAGATTAATTTAACAATAAAACATTGCAAAAAAGAAAAATTCCTCAGGCATGTCCCCTCATCTGACAGTGTCACATGATCTGGGACATGTTTTTGAAATTTCAAAATGGGACAAGACATTTGATTTGATTAGCAAACACTTCATGAAGCCTCATCCCGCCCGTGGATGAGGTTTGGTGATAAATGCGAAGGCCGCCTGGGCTCTCCGCCTGCCACTAACCTTAACCTTGGACGGGCAGCCCTGACAATCAGTTTAATGAGGTAATTAATGGCCTTAACAGGCCTTTGGCAGTTTGGCGGGTGTGCAGCCGATTCCGGTGTCCGCCCGCCGAACTGAAGACCGGAATGATGCGCGGTGACATCGGGGCGCATGCCTCATGTCACCGTGCGTCATTTTATGCATCGGTGTGCAGGCCCACGCCTGCACGCTGAACGGGAGATTCTGGCCTGCGTATTCTCTTTAAAACTTGCTTTCCTACCCATCCTCGTATCATCTGCAACTTTTGCTACAACACACTCAGTTCTTTCATCCACGATATTGATACAAATTGTAAATAGTTCAGGCCCCAGCACTGAATTCGGTGGCACTCCACTAGTTCCAGTTTGTCAACCCAAAAATGGCCCATTTACCCTGAATCTCTGCTTCCTGTTTGTTAGCCAATCCTCCATCCATGCTACTATATCACCCCTGACAGCATAAGCTGTGACACTTTATGGAATGCCTTTTGGAAATCCTAATACACGACATCTACTGTTTCCTCTTTACCCACCCTGCTTTTTACATCCTCAATGAACTCTAATAAATTTGTCAAACTCTATTTCCCATTCACGCAGCCATGTAGACTCTGCCTGATTGTACTGATTTTCTAAATGTCCTGCCACGACCTCCTTAATAATGGATTCTAGCGTTTTCCAATGACAGATGTTCGACTAACTGACCTATAGTTTCCTGCTTTCCGTCTCCTCCTTTATTGAACAGAGGTGTTACATTCGCAGCTTTCTGATCCACTGGGACATTTCCAGAGTCTAGGGAGCTTTGGAAGATTACATGCTTAAATGACACTCTTTATTTTAGATACACTACAGAGGAGGAGACTATTGGTGTTGCAGGAAGAAATATGGTTCAAGAAGAAGAAGGAGTTGGTGGAGGCTTTGGTGGAGGTGTCGCTGGGGTAGGGGAAGGCGTAACAGGCATCAGTGGAATGACAACAGATACAACAGATACAACAGGTACAACCATGGACGAGTAAATGGCTATCAACCTGTAGGAAGAACCAATCCATAAGGCAAAAGGAACTGGAGAGAGTGAAATACAAACTTTGTAAGTATCACCAGAAATTATTTGTTACTTTTTATTTTTATTTCATCTCAGGAGTCACTGGATCACTGAAAATTACAATTGGCCTGTGTTGGTATTTATCCCCATGTGAACTGTATCCTAATCCCGTGTGCCTGCCCAGTTTCTGTATCCTTCCACCTCCCTTTCATTCAGCCTCCTATTTAACCTCATTACCTATCTTTAAATGTTGACATGGTCTGTTGCAGTGGTTTAGTTTACAGTATTAAGATGGGGTTGATTTTTCTGTATGATTCTGATCTTGTATATTTCTATATGGTCACCTCCCAGATGCCACTTATCAAAGCAGAAATACCCAAAGTCTTTCTTCGTAACCCACCTCTCTAACACTTGGGATCAGTCACTCTTTCTGAACTGCCTCCAAGATTTGAATGTCTCCCTTTTGCCCCAGTGACTAGAACTGGACACAATATTCCAAGTGTGGTCTATCCAGAGAACAATACGACTTAATCATGACTTCCTCTGACTGGCCTTCCCTTTTTATCATTCATTCACAGGATGTGGGCATCACAAGCAAAGCTAGAAGTAAATGCCCATCCCTAATTGCCCTTTAGAAGGTGGTTGTGAGCTGCCTTCTTGAATCACTGCAGTCCCTGTGCTGTTTGGGAGGTAATATCAGGATTTTTACCTAGCAACAACTGAAAGAATTACAGTATATTTCCAAGTCAGGATGGTGAGAGGCTTGGAGGGGAATTTCCAGGTGGTGGTGTTCCCATCTATCTGCTGCCCTTTTCCTTCTAGATGGTAGTGGTCATGGGTTTGGAAGGTGCTGTAGAAGGAGCCTTGGTGAGTTGGTGCAGTACATTTTGTAGACTATACACACTGCTGCTACTGTGCATAGGAGGTGAAGTGAGTGAATGTTTAAGATGGTGGATGGGGTGCCAATCAAGCGGGGCTGCTTTGTCCTGGACGGTGTTGAGCTTCCTGAGTGTTGTGGGAGCTGCATTCATCCAGGCAAGTGGAGGGTATTCCATCACATTCCTGACTTGTGCCTTCTGGATGATGCTTTGGGGAGACAGGAAGTGAGTTACTCGCTGCAGGATTCCAAGCCTCTGAGCTGCTCTTGTAGCCACAGTGTTTATATGGCTAGTCCAGTTCAGTTTCTGGTCAATGGTAACCCACAGGATGTTGATAGTGGGGGATGGTGGTAAAGTTGTTGAATGTTAAGGGAGATGGTTGGATTCTGTCTTATTGGAAATGGCATAGGGGGGCGTGGGTGATGATGTGGTGGTAATTGTCACTGGACGAGTATTCCAGAGACCCAGGGTAATCCTCTGGGACCTGAGTTTGAATCCTGCTACGGCAGATGGTGAAATTTGAATTCAATAAAAATCCAGAATTAAAAGCCTGACGATGACAACAAAATCATTGCTGGTTGTCATAAAAACCCATCTGATTCACTCATGCCGTTTAGGGAAGGAAATCTGCTGTCCTTACCTGGCCTACTGCAGACCCACAGCAATGTGGTTGACTCTTAAATGGCCTCTGAACAAGGGCAATTAGGGATGGACAATAAATGCTGGCCTAGCCAGAGATGTCCCATGAACAAATACGAAATAAAGATTTGAGCTGTATATGTTACTTGCCACTTATCAGCCCAGTCTTGCTACACACAGGCATGGAATGCTTCATTGTCAGAGGAGTTGTGAATGGTACTAAACATTGTGAAATCATTAGAGAACATCACTATTCCTGACCTTATTACAGAGGGAAGGACATTGATGAAGCAGCTGAAGATGGTTGGGCTGAGGACACTACCCTGAGGAACTCCTGCAGTGATGTCCTGGAGCTGAGATGACTGACCTCCAACAACCATAACCATCTCCCTTTGTGCTAGGTATGACTCCAACCAGCGGAGAGTTTCCCCCCTGATTCCCATTGACTCCAGTTTTACTAGGGCTCCTTGATGCCACACTCGGTCAAATGCTGCCTTGATGTCAAGGGCAGTCACTCTCACCTCGCCTCAAGAGTTCAGCTCTTTTGTCCATGTTTGTACCAAGGCTGTAATGAGGTCAGGAGCTGAGTGGCCCTGGCAGAACCCAAACTAGGTGTCAGTGAGCAGGTTATTGCTAAGCAAGTGCCGCTTGATAGCACTGTTGATGACCCCTTCCATCACTTTACTGTTGATGGAGAGTAGACTGATGGGACAGTAATTGGCCGGGTTGGATTTGTCCAGCTTTTTATGTACAGGACATACCTGGGCAATTTTCCACATAGCCGGGTAGATGCCAGTGTTGTGGCTGTACTAGAACAGCTTGGCTAGGGGCGCGGCAAGTTCTGGAGCACAAGTCTTCAGTACTATTGCTGGGATATTGTCAGGGCCCATTGCCTTTGCAGTATCCAGTGCCTTCAGCCATTTGTTGATACCACGTGGAGTGAATCGAATTGGCTGAAGACTGACCCCTGTGATGCTGGGGACCTCCGGAGGAGGCCGAGATGGATCATAGAATGCTTCCAGCACAGAAGGAGACTATTTGGCCTGTCCTGTCTGTGCTGGCTCTCAGGAGGATCAATTCACCTAGTGTCACTGAGCTGCCTTCCCTGCTTGGCTCTGCCCAACATGCTGTGATGGATTTTGAACTCCTACCTCTGGACCTTTAGTCCAGCCGTATGGGTTAAAGTCTAGGAACATCATCACTATGTTATTGTATCCTCTACTCCGGAGGAGGCCGAGATGCATTATCCACTCAATATTTCTGGCTGAAGATTGTTGCAAAAGCGCCAGCCTTGGCTTTTGCATTGACCTCCTGGGCTCCACCATCATTGAGGATGGGGATATTTGTGGAGACCCTTTCTCCTGTTAGTTGTTTAATTGTCCGCCACCATTCCCAACTGGATATTTAAAAATTCATTCATTCACAGGATGTGGGCTTCGCGGGCTGGGCCAGCATTTATTGCCCATCCCTAATCACCCTTGAGAAGGTGGTGGTGAGCTGCCTTCTTGAGCCGCTGCAGTCCATGTGGTGTAGGTACACCCACAGTGCTGTTAGGGAGGGAGTTCCAGGATTTTGACCCAGCGACAGTGAAGGAACGGCGATATATTTCCAAGTCAGGATGGTGAGTGACTTGGAGGGGAACTTCCAGGCAGTGGTGTTCCCATCTATCTGCTGCCCTTGTCCTTCTGGGTGGTAGCGGTTGTGGGTTTGGAAGTTGCTGTCGAAGGAGTCTTGGTGAATTTTTGCAGTGCATCTTGTAGATGGTACACACACTGCTGCTACTGTGCATCGGTGGTGGAGAGAGTGAATGCTTGTGGCAAGACTGAAGAGCTTAGCTCTGATCCGTTTGTTGTAGAATCACTTAGTTCTGTCTATCACTTGCTGGTTATGTTGCCTGGCATGCAGGTAGCCCTGTGTTGTAGCTTCACCAGGTTGACACCTCATTTTTCGGTATGCCTGGTGCTGCTCCTGGCATGCCCTCCTGCACTCTTCAATGAACCAGGGTTGATCCCCTGGCTTGATGGTAATGGTAGATATGCCGGGCTATGAGGTTACAGATTGTGTTCGAGTGCAATTCTGCTGCTGCTGATGGCCCACAGTGCCTAATGGATGTCTTGTTTTGAGTTGCTAGACCTTTTCGAAATGTATTCCATTTAGCACGGTGGTAGCACCACACAACACGATGGAGGGTACCCTCAATGTGAAGATGGGACTTCATCCCTACAAGGACTGTGTAATTCTCAATCCTACCGATACTGTCATGGACAGATGCATCTATGACAGTTAGCTTGGTGAGGATGAGGTCAAGTACGTTTTTGCCTCTTCTTTAACGAAAAGGGGAGGTATGTGCTGTGACAGGACGGAGGGCAAGGGTGGAGATTAAATAACAAATGCTTTCATGCTGCAAAGGACAAAGGAGGTGGTAATGGATATAGGAACGATGCAAAAGATGTGTCCAAATAAGGGACGAGTGGCTGGATAAACAATACTGCCCCACCTAATTCTTTTGTCCTTTTCTCTCTTTCCTGAACACCATATACCCAGGAATATTTAGGACCAAGTCCAGCCCTTTTTTTTGAATCCAGTCTTTGTCAGCACCACATTTTATTTCCATGGGGCAGACACTTGGCGTTCAGGCGCGCACTGACACGCTCGAGCGTGAAATAGCTCGTGCGCTGTCCTGGTCGGTAGGCGCGTGTGAGAGTCGGTGGAGCGCCCGCCGACAATTAGGCCCATCAACGGGGCAGGTAACTGGGATTTTTCACTGCCCGTCCAAGGTTACAGTTGGCGAGTGGGTGAATCGGACAGGAGGTCTTTGGCTTTTTCAGGAAACCTCACCCAAGGGCAGGGTGAGGTTTCTGTTATTAGATTAAAATAAATAAAACCCTATGCACAGAATGTTTATAGTGTCTATGCTCAGCTGACTGCTTGAGCTGCGCGGACATTTTTTTCTGGATTTAAAAATCTTTATTTGATACTTGTGAACTGTTCAGCTCCCTGGGGCAGCTCTCTGCCTTCAGGGATCTTTCTGTGCGTGCTCCCCCCATGCCTGCGCTGACTTCAGCGCTCGCCCTCCTCCCAGGCAGCACTGATCATAGTGCCCGCGCTTCACACTGACTGGCCGGTAAATGATCGCGGGCGGCGGCCTGTGCTCTGGCCCCTCCCAGGCCTGTCCACTGTGCCTGCCCAAATCAAACTCCCGCCCTATGTGTCTATTTGATCACTGACCTTATCTGTGACATTTCATACGTTTACATGCATGCACTGTATATGGAATCTGACTTTATTACATTGCTTCACAGTCTGACCTCATCTAATGCTTTGCCATTTCTTACCCCCATGTTATCAACTTCGCCAAATCCCCTGTGCACTTTATTCCCCCCTCCCAGTGCTGCTTCCCGGTTCCTGGCCAGACACCCTCCCAAGGTAATTTAAACCTTTCCAAAAGTGCTCATCAATCACCCCACAAAGGGTACTGGCCCAAGCTTGGTTCAGGTGCAACCTGTCTGGCCTGTTACAGGTCCAATCACCCTCAGAGCTCTCGAACTGTCTCAGGTATCCAAACGCCTCCCTCCTGCACCATCTCTCCAGCCACTCATATGTCTGCGCTATCCTCCCATTTCTATAGTCGCTAGTGGGTGCTACTGTTAGTGATCCACAGATGACTTTTTTGAGGTTCTGCTTGCTAATTTCTGACCCAGCCCCCTAAAGTGTTCCTGCAGGACCACATCCTTCTTTCTAATAATGTCATTGATACCCTTATGGACCATGACCTGTGGCTGTTCTCTCCCCCCCACTCAGGCTGCTCTGTAGCTGTTCAGTGGCATTTCCTGACCCTACAGCAGGGAGGCAACGCGCCATCCTGGGTTCATGCCAGTGAATGTAGAAATGCCTGTGTGTTCCTCTAACTGTCTATCCCCTATCACTGTTGCTTCTTCAATCTTCCTTGTGCATCCCTGCACAGCTGAGCTACCCGTGGTGCCGTGGACTTGGCTCTGGCTGCGCTCCCCAGATGAACCATCACTGTCACCAGCATTCGGAGCTGAGTACTGGCTGGAGAGTGGGCTGCACTCAGGGGACTCCTGCTCTACCTGCCTGGCCCTCGACTGCCTGGTGGCCATTTGTTCCCTCTCTGCGCACGCTTTACTTGTGGAGGTGAATGCGTCAGGTAATGTGCTATGCATGAAACTCTCAGCCTCATGGATGAGCCACGATAACCCCAACTGCTGCTGAAGTCCAAAACCCACAGCTCAGGTCAGTCCAGCCCATGACACTTGCTGCACACTGTCTCCTGGAAAGCCCACCCGGGTGTATACTGAACAGCCCTGAGGTGTCCTGCCATTGCCTGTATTTATTCAACTATTCGTTACATTTATCAGAAATAAGAGTTCAAATTTGAAAGTCAATTTAAGATTGAAAAACTTTGGTTAACTTTGCGAGTTCCTGACATTATTCAGATCCTTACCTTAATATACATTGTTTATATCAATCTTAATTCTCTTGTGCTCTGCCTCTCCTTCCTCTCTTAGAGTCATCGTGTCACAGGGTTAGACAGCACAGAAACAGGCCCTTCAGCCCATCATGTCCATGCCGGCCATCAAACCCCTACCTATTCTAATCCCATTTTCCAGCACTTGGCCCATAGCCCTGTATGCCATGGCATTTCAAGTGCTCATCTAAATACTTCTTCAATGTTATGAGGGTTTCTGCCTCTACCACCCTTTCAGGCAGTGAGTTCCAGATTTCCACCACCCTCTGGGTGAAAAAATTCCTCCTCACATCCCCTCTAAACCTCCTGCCCCTTACCTTAAATTTATTCCCCTTGGTTATTGACACCTCCGCTAAGGGGTAAAGTTTCTTCCTATCTACCCTCTCTATGCCCCTCATAATTTTGTACGCCTCTATCAAGTCCTCCCTTAGCCTTCTCTGCTCTAAGGAAAACAACTGTAGACTATCCAGTCTCTCTTCATAGCTGAAACTCTCCAGCCCAGGCAGCATCCTGGTGAATCTCCTCTGCACTCTCTCTAGTGCAACCACATCCTTCCTGGAGTGTGACAACCAGAACTGGATGCAGTACTCCAACTGTGGCCTAACCAGCGTTTTATACAGTTCCAGCATAACCTCCCTGCTCTTATATTCTATGCCTCGGCTAATAAAGGCAAGTATCCTATATGCCTCCTTAACCACCTTATCTACCTGTCCTGCTGCCTTCTGGGATCTAAGGACATGTACACCAAGGTCCCTCTGATCCTCTGTACTTCCTAGGGCTTGACCATTCATTGTGTATTCCCTTGCCGTGTTAGTCCTCCCAAAATGCATCACCCCACACTTCACTGACCCTGACCTCACTCTCCTAATGCTCACACTTCCTCTGACCTCCGGCTGTTTCACTGTAAAACTCCCACTTCTAGGCTCTCCAGAGTCATAACAATAATCAATATATTTCCCTAGCATGAGTTTATGCAACTGCCTGAGCTTCTAGACAATAAAGAATACACTGTAATCCAACCACCTATGAGGACATAGTGATTTAGTGGTAATGTTTGTGGGCTAATAATCCAGAGGCCCAGGCTCGTGGTCTGGGGGCAAGGGTTCAAATCCGACCATGGCACTGGTGGAATTGAAATTTAATTAATTAATCTGAACTTGAAAGACAGACTCAGGAATGGTGACCATAATTATCGATTGTTGTAGAAACCCATTGGGTTCATGAATCTCCTTTAGGGAAGACAATCTGCCTTACCTGGTCTGGCCCAATGTGACTCCAGAGCTACAGCAATGTGGTTGACTCTGAACTGGCTGAGCAAGCCTCCTAATTCAAGTGTAATGGGGTCAAGCAACTAATTCTGTCCTTGCCAGTGTGAAAGAATAAAACAACCTACCTGCTCTTATGTGATGTCGCTCCATGATGCTTCTCCACTTTTTTGGTTTCTCTCTACCACCAATTCATAAACCCTCTACCCCACCAACAAACCCTCTCCATCCCCACCCCCGCCACCTTTCCATTCCCCTGCTCCACCACCTTCCCAGCCCCTCCCCATGCCCTCCCCCTCCCCACCTTATCCCTCCTCCATCCAGTCCTCCATCCCTCGCTCACTCCCCCACCTCCCCTCTCCCACCCCCTCCCTCTCCCTCTCTCCCTTCCCCGCCCCCCTCCCTTCACAGTCCCGCTCCTCCGCCCCTACCCCCCTTCACTTCCACCAACTCCCTCTCTCCCTCTCCTTCCCCCACCCCTCCCTCTTCCCCCAAGGCCTCTCTGCCCACTCCCTCCCCCTCCCCCTCTGTCCCTCCCCCACCCGTTCCCCCTCTCCCTCCCCCATCCCTTCACCTCCTCTCCCTGCCCCATTCCCTCCCTCTCCCCCTCTCTCCACCCTCTTCTCTCTCTCTCTCTCCTCCTCTCTACCATTTGCTTCCTAAACCCACTGCCCCTTCCCTTTCGTCTCTTCCCCTTTCCCTCTTGCTCCTCCCCTCCACTCTACTCCACCTCTACCCCTTTCCAGCTCCTTATCCCACTACCTCTGCCCCTCACCTGTCCCCTTCCCTCTTAATCCCCCCCCACTCAACGCCCACATCCTCTCACACTCCCCCTTCCCCCTTTCCCTCCCTTTTCAACTCCCCCCTCCTCCTCAGCCTCACGCTCCCCACTCACTACCCACCTCTGACTGCATTACCCCTTCCCAACCCTCTCCTCCTCAGGGCAAACAGACAATACTCCCAGGATTAAACATTAACTCAATGCTGTCACCATAACTGTCCCAGGAGAAACACATCCTTCCCAACATCAGCCCCATTCTACACGCGTCCACCACAAACTCACATTTCTTTTACTGAGAAGAGATTTTTCACCTCATTCACTAACTGAAAATATTCGCCAAGAACCTCCTTGAAAAATTATGAGCCAATTTTCAGCTGAAACTATTAGGAATTCTCATTGAGTGAATTTTGCTGATTTATTACAGATTTCAACAGAAAACTGAAGAGAGAACAGAGACATCAGGACAGAGGGAGGAGATAAACAGGAAGGAAATTCCACCTGGATTAAACTGATAACTTTAAAACATTGTTTCACATTTAATTATAAGTAATTTACTGTTTAAATGTTAGTCGGTTACACTGTAGCTTATTATACTGGTGTTCATGATATTCTCACTGCTCAGTAATGTGTCAATTAACTAAATCATATGATATATTCCATACAATATGTCGCTGTGAAGCTGAATAATAAACAGAATATTGAATTTTTCGGCAACTGGGGCTCTTTCAGTTCAACAACACAGAAACAACTCACACATATTTTATTGAATGTCTGAGATGGTAAAACTCTGCAATCTGATTTGTAACTGCTTTGCCCTAAACTGATCCAACTCGCATTCCACAAACCACCTTGGGTCGCTTGCTTCAGGATGTCTTATAAATCCATTCAACAAATGTACTGACAGTGAAAGGTCAGAGGCACAGAAAGTCACATCAGCAGAGAAACAAGGTGAAGAATATAAACAGGCCACATTTCACTAACTCCTAATAACACTGAAACTGGCGCAGTCTGTTTAACACAAACTGATACATGAGGAGTTCCTGTTCCTGTGAGAGCTCCTGATGTGTCCATTACAGGTTTTTACAGATATTCTCCAAAATTAGCATCATCGGTGCTGCTCAGAGTCGGTTTGTGCATCTTGTAATCAAGAGTTAACTTTTCCTATCTAATATCTAGATGTGTAATAGTGTAACTGGGGTTTGGGAACAGTGAGATTCTCTTGTTCATATCTATTTAATCACACGGCCCTCACAGGCAAGAGCTCCGATGGTGCTGCCTTTGTTTTCTGAAAGGAGAATGCGTTTCCCATTTAGTGAGATGAAGACAGATACAAATCATTCAGCTGCCTTATTTTGCATTCAGTAAAGAGGATAGTTTGTGGTAATTATGGATTTATTTAATGTATAATATACCTTTAAGAAGAATGTTTGTTGATGACTATCACATGACCTTTAATACCCAGTAGGAGTGTAGCGTGGGCTACCTCAGTAGTTAGTGGTGCAGAGATAGAGTTTGAAGTGAAGGCACTCGTGCAGTTGCCTTTGTAAATAAGGCAGGGTCAGGATTTGTCCTAAGACGGGCGGGCTGGGTGGAAGCGGGCGCGAGCGGGGGCGGGTGGGGAGCCGATTGTTACCTGGGATTGGCTGCACATCGCCATTTTACACAGGTGGGCCAATGAAGGCCTCCCCAGCATACGGCGCGGCCGGTAGCGCTCAGCGTTACCTGTGCGGGTGGGGGGAGGAGGGAGAATCGGGGCCAGCGCTCTTTGGTGCATGCGCGTGAGAGAGCGCTTCAATCGCTCTGAGGCACAGAGCTGCCTCAGGGAGATCGAATGGAAGGAAGCTCTTTCCATGATGATGGTGGGGTAGCTTTGTTAGCACAAGATGGAATAAATACAATAGCAAGAAAGGATCTTGGATCAGAAGGTGCAGAATCCACATGGGTGGTGGTAAGAAATAACAAGGGGAAGAAGATATTGGTGGGAGTAGTCTATGGGCCCCCTAACAATAACTATATTATAAGACAGAGAATAAATCAGGAGATAATGAGGGAATGTAAAAAAGGCAGTGCATTAATCGTGGGTGACTTTAATCTTCATGTAGATTTGGAAAATCAAATTGACAGAGGTAGACATGACTAAGAATTCATAGAGTGTATTCGGGACAGTTTCTTTGAACAATATGTTATGGGTCCAACCAGGGTATTTTGGACCTGGTAATGTATAATGAGGCAGGTCTAATAAATGATCTCAGAGTAAAAGACCCCCTAGGAAACAGTGACCATAACATGGTAGAATTTAGCATTCAGTTTGAGAGTGAGATACTTGGGTCAGAAACAACTGTGTTAAACTTAAATAAGGGTAATTACAAAGGAATGAGGGCAGAGTTGGCTGGAGTGGACTGGGAAAGGAGTTTAGCAGAAAAGATGATTGATAAACAATGACAAACATTTAAGAAAATAGTTTGTGATTCACACCAAAGATATATCCCAGTGAGGAAGAGGATTCTAGGAAGGAGATAAACCAGCCATGGTCAAACAAGGAAGTTAAGGACAGTGTCAAATTGAAAGTGAAAACATACAATGTGACAAGGTAAGCCAGAGGATTGGGGAAGTTTTAAAAAACAACAAAAGATGACCAGAAAAGTAATAAAGAGGGAGGGAGGAAATACACTTTGAGTGTAAATTAGCAAGCAACATAAAAACGGACAGTAAGAGCTTCTTTAAATATATAAAAAGGAAGAGAGAGGCCAAAGTGAGCATTAGCCCTTTAGAAAATGAAACCGGGGGGATAATAATAGGGAACCAGGAAATGGCAAAGGAGTTGAATAAATACTTTGGACCAGTCTTCACTGTAGAATGTGCTAATAGCAATCCAAAATTACTACATAATCCAGAGGCAAAATTGGGGTGGGGTAGGAAATAAATACAATAACTAGAGAAAAAGTACCACGGAAAATTTGAGGTTATGCATTTTGTCAGGAACAATAGAGGAGCGGAATATGGTTTAAATGCAGAAAGACTGCAGAAAGCTGCAGCACAGAGGGATCTGGGGGTCCCCGTGCATGAATCCCAAAAGCTAACACACAAGCTCAACAGGTAATGGGGAAGGCAAATGGAATTTTGGCCTTTATTTCAAAGGGAAATAAATATAAAAATAGGGAAGCTAAAATTATACAAGGCACTAGTTAGACCGCACCTAGAATACTGTGAACAGTTTTGGTCCCCTTATCTATGGAAAGATATACTGGCATTGGAGGCAGTCCAGAGAAGATTCACTAGGTTGATCCCGGGGATGGAGGGATTTTCTTTTCAGGAAAGGTTGAGTAGGTTGGTTCTGCATTCACTTAGAGGGAGCACTGAGGGTGGCAAGGGCACAAAGTGTACTCTGGGTGGGGGACTTCAACGTCCATCACCAAGAGTAGCTTGGTAGCACCACTACTGACCGAGCTGGCCGAGTCCTAAATGACATAGCTGCTAGACTGGGTCTGCGGCAGGTGGTGAGGGAACCAGCAAGAGGGAAAAACATACTTGACCTCATCCTCACCAGCCTGCCTGCTGCAGATGCATCTGTCCATGACAGTATCGGTAGGATAGAACCAGGCACAGTCATTGTAGAAAAGAGAAAGTAGTACAAAAATAGGGAAGTCGTGTGAAAAATATACAAGTTACCACCGGATTTTTTTGAATCACAGACGCTTGGGAACAACACCCTGTTTTAACAGTGGCTTGACTGGAATGTAAGGTATACTCTGGGTAAGGGTACTCCTTCATAGGGCCAGGGTAAGACTCGTGGATAATGATGGTGGGGGAGTCAGGGCCGACTGACATTAATGCACTCGGACTTTCGGTGGTCACCTGTTTGATGTTCTGGTCCATCTCTTGCTTCAATTCTTGGGAATCTGTACTTGGGAGGACCTGTTTAAAATCATTGGCCTGGATTTTTCCTATCGTAGGCAGGCTGGGCGGGAGGGGGCGCAGATCTGATTGCCGCCCGCAATCGGCTGTGCGCCGCCATTTTACACGGGCGGGCCAATTAAGGCCCACCCAGCATAACGCCTGGCCGGTAGCGCTCAGCACTACCTGTGCGGAAGGGGGGTAGGAGGGAGAGTCGGGGCCTGTCCTCTTCCATGCAGGCAAGTGCGCATGAGAAAGACAGAGATCACCCTGAGGCACAGGGCTGCCTTGGGGAGATTGAATAGAGATAAAACATTTTAATAAATGATGTAAAAATTGATTTAAACATGTCCCCTCATGTGACAGCATCACATCAATTGGGACATGTTTGTGAATGTGGGAAAATTAATTTATTGATTTTATAAGAGCTTCAGGAAATCTCATTCCGCCCTGAAAAACACAAAGGCCCCCTGGGATTTTCAGCTGCCCACCAATCTTAAGTCTGGATGGGCAGCGTTCTCAACTACATTAATTCATTTCTTAATACCAGTTTATTAAAGGCCCCAATTCCTTTAACTAGTGACCTTCCCTAACATTGCCTCAGCATTGTAGTTAAGGTGGAGGGCTGTAGGGGTACCAACCCTCCAGGGTAGGCCTGGAGTCTCCAGGCATTGACGATCAATCTCCAGGGTATGGCTGTGTGCAAACCTGGAGAACAATCATTGGGACATTTAAAAGGATTGGGTTTTTTTTGGCATTATCTTTGAACATTTCTCTTTACCAGGTTTGAAAGTATAAAATGGATATTTTAAAAATGTGACTTGGATGACAGTCAAGCATTGTTACATTGGGTAATGAGTCTTTTTGCTTTCCAATTGGCAGAGGAATGCAGTACGTTACAAGGGTGGATGTGTCGGCCGACCAATGGCTGGAGTCTGGGAGCAAGTCATGTGATCAAGCCTCCAGGACCACATTCAATCACAGTTGGCAATCCCGCAAAAGTGTGGAGTGCTGGATGTGATAAGCATAGGGAAAAAAGGGAGTATTAAAGGGATTAGCATCCTTGAAAGTGGATATATCACCAGGGCCAGATGAGATGGATCCCAGGCTGTTAAAAGAAGCCAGGGAGGAAATAGCAGAGGGTCTGACCATCATTTTCCAATCCTCACTGAATACAGGTGAGGTGCTGGAGAATTGGAGGACAGCTAACATTGTATTTTCATCTAAAAAGGGGACGAGGGAATGATCAAATAATTACAGGCCAGTCAGCCTGACCTCAGCAGTGGGCAAAATATTGGAATCAATTCTGGATAAACTGTCAGTTAGAAAGGCCCTGATTGATCAGGGACAGTCAGCATGGATTTGTTAAGGGAAGCTGATGTCTAACTAACTTAAGGGAATTTCTTTGAGAAGCTAACAAGGAGGATTGATGAGGGTTGCACAGTCGATGTGGCCTATATGGATTTTTTCAAGGCTTTTGACAAGGTCCCACATGGCAGACTGGTTAAAAATATAAAAGCCCATAGGATCCAGGGGAATGTAGCAAACTGGATACAAAATTAGCT
Organism: Cetorhinus maximus; assembly: GCF_964194155.1. NCBI lineage: Eukaryota > Metazoa > Chordata > Chondrichthyes > Lamniformes > Cetorhinidae > Cetorhinus > Cetorhinus maximus. The sequence continues at coordinate 1,864,418 of NC_135889.1, read as the reverse complement.
CAGTGGCAGGAAACAAAGGGTCATTTTTGACGGGTGTTTTTGTGACTGGAAGGCTGCTTCTCATGGGGTTCCACAAGGCTCAGTCCTAGGTTCCCTGCTTTTTGTGGTGTATATTAATGATTTGAACTTAACTGTAAGGGACATGATCAGGAAGATCACTAAAATAGCTGCAGACTGCGGGAAGATATCAATGGGCTGGTCTGGGGGATACAAAAGGCAAATGGAGTTCAAACCAGAGAAGTGTGAGGTGATGCATTTAGGGAGGTCAAGCAAGGGAAAGGAATACAGGGTAAATGGGAGGATACTGGCAGGTGTAGAGGAAGTGAGGGACCTTGGAGTGAATGTCTACAGATCAGGTCAAATAAGGTGATTAAGAAGGTGGTTAATATGGAATCCTTTCGTTTATTAGCCGAGGCATAGAATATAAGAGCAGGGAGGTTATGCTGGAATTATATAAAACGTTAGTTAGGCCACAACTTGAGTCCCATGTGCAGTTCTGGTCACCTTGTTACAGAAAGGATGTAATTGCATTCAAGAGGGAACAGAGGAGATTTACCAGGATGTTGCCGGGTTGGCAAATTACAGCGATGAGGAAAAGTAGGCTGGGATTGTTCTCCTTGGAATAGAGGAGGCTGAGGGGAGATTTGGTTGAGGCGTACAAGGTTGTGAGGGGCCTGGAGAGAGTGGATGGGAAGGACCTGTTTCCCTGAGCAGAGAGGTCAGTGAATAGGGGGCATAAATTTCAAGTGTTCGGTAGAAGGATTGGAGGGGGGATGAGGAAATCTTTTCAGTCAAACGGTGAGTGGGGTCTGGAACTCACTGGCTGAAGGGGGAGTAGAGGGAGAAAGCTTCAGCTCATGTAAAAGGTGCCTGGGGGGTATGCACCTGAGTGCAGTAACCTGCAGGGCTATGGACCAGGAGCTGGAAAATGGGGTTAAGCTGGCTGGCTTCTTTCTCAGCTAGAGCAGACATGGTGGGTAGAGTGATTCCCTTCTGTGCCATACATCTTTCTAAATATTCTAACTATCTGAAAAGGAGGTATGTGTCGGGATGTAGAGAGAGACGGTGGGGGGAATGGCATTACATGAACTGCTTCTTAGGAGAGCCAGCACAGATACAATGGGCCAAATGGCCTTCTTCAGTGCTGCAATGATTCTGTGATTCAATAACATTTGCTCGCCCCTTGCCTGCTTCCTCCCAATTCAAGTGTGAAATGAGCCAACAGCTTAAGATGTGGCCTGGAAGTTAAAAATCGTCTTCTCTCAGTTAAAATTTCCCCTATTACCTTTTCGAAGGATTTCAGGGAATCAACAGGATTTAAACCCTGGCGTCTGTGTGATAGTTGGTTAACTGTCCCCACAATTATTATAATGGATGAAAGGTTTATAATCTGACATCACGGTCATTGTGGCCGGCAATCAGTAAACCGATTTCTCCAGCACGGCAGAGTAGGGAATGGCGTGTGAGTGTAATGAAAGGGTTAATCTTGATGTTGCAGGATTGACATTTGGCTGTTGCCTGGTAAGCAAGTTTCTGTTAGAAGAATGAAAGTGTAACTCTGAGGCAGGTTTGCTTTGAAAGTATTTTATTGATGCGGCTAAAAGCAACAGTCAGTTATACTGTAATCCTAACTAAAATAACCATGAGAAAAGACAATAAATGTTAAATTGTAACACTAAAGAGTAGCAAACCCAGAACCTCCGGGCTTTTCAGCTGTGGTTTGTGAGGAGCCGGGGGCCTGTGCCCGATATTTCACAGCTGGCGGAGAGTGTACAGGGAAACTCAGCAAACCTGGGGGTGTGGAGGCCCTGCTCAACTGAACAGCAAGGCCTCACTCTCGTTTCTCTGACCGTGCCCTGCCCAAGCAGCAGGCTATTTTCACAATCTGCCCCAGGGAAAACCAGGCCGGGGCCTTCAGGGATGGTTCCTGCGAATTGGGAGGGAGAGAGATCAGAGTTTGGCAAATGGGGAGTCATGGATTGCAATATAAAGCTTGAAGGTGCTGTGGTCGAGGTGGTGAGGCCGAAGGCTTCCTTGAGGAGCCAATAGGGGTGAAGTGGGGGTGCCGGACAAGCACTCCTACTCTTCCTAGCCCACAAGGAGCAAGGAGTGCTGTAAAAGGTAGGTCATCTGCAGAGCTGGTAACTCCTGGCTCCATTCTATTCTCAAGCTTCCTGACTTAAGCACATTGGAGTGTTCCACCTCTCCAAGGCTCATGTGGCATGTTCTCCATCAGAACAATGAAAGCAGCACATGCATCAGGTTGGGGTGCATTCCTCTATTGACAAACCTCCCCAGCCCCCCTCCTATTACAGGAGGCGGGGGAGGGTTAACATCGAGGACAAAGAGCTTGACTGCCCAGGTGGAGAGGACTCCATACTCCTCACATTGATGAAGACCTTCATCATAAGACCACAGAAACCCAGACAGGTCTGGGCAGGTTCTTCCTGAGAACTCAAGTCACCGATGAGTGAAGAATTATATGAGAGAGAAGCAACATCTTTTTAAAAGAAATGATGATGATTTCACACCAATACGATAGGGTTCAGTCACAAAACCATGAATGCATTAACCATTGAGTAGCAAATCATTCTATGAAAGCAATATTGAGAAATGAACTGAAGCTTTGCAGAATTTTCATCCATAGTTCTTATCTGCTTTTGCCTTCTTTTTTAACTTTCCATGTTAAGCTTTATAATCCTGCAATTCAATGAAGAAATTGAATAGTATAAACTTTCCTGGTTTGCAGCTGAATTTCAGTTCGAACATTTTAACAGGTTATTCATTAAATATATGTGGTTACTACTTGAAATATAATTTATCAAAAAAATAACAATTGTTCAGTTATGTATTTGTGCTGAATAACATTCAGTTGCTTCAGGTATTTATGGTCATCATCAATTGTTCCATTCTGGAAGTGCTTTCCTCCTCTATTCTGAGGTAATTTAATTGGAAAATGATCAAACACATCCTCTACAAGCAGTTACATGGTATTTCTTATTGCCACTAGGTCAACAAGACAAAAGTTGAAATCTTCTTTACCACAAGCTATGTGTGTGTTTGTGTGCGTGCGTGCATGTGTCTGTGGGTGTGTGTGCCTGTGTGCGTGTGTCTGTATCTGTGTGTGTGAGTGCATGTGTCTGCACCTGTGTGTGTGTGTGTGTGCGCGCATGTGTCTGTGTGTGTCTGCGTGTGCGTGTGTCTGTGTGTACGTGGGTCTGTGTGTGTGTGTGTCTATGTGTGTGTGTCTGTGTGTGTGTCCGTGTGTGTGCATGTGTGTGTGTGCGCGCGTGTGTGTGTATGTCTGACTGTCCCCGTGTGCATGTGTGTGTGTCCGTCCTGTGTGTGTCTGTCTATCTATGTGTATGTGCACTGGTCTGCTGTTTTGGGCTGCAGTAGAATGCTTAAGTTGGAGTTTGGTGACTGAGGGAGTTCAGTGAGGAGGGAACGAGGTGATCATTTGAGTACCGTGTGTACAGTCGGGTAAGTATTTACTACTTTTATTGCTTATAGTTCTTAAGGTCCCATTTTGTGGTTCATCACTTGTAAGGGCTATATTCTGTAACAACGAGGAGCAGGGAAGTAGTGCCATAGAGGAATTGAAATTATTTGATATTAAGTATCTTCCAAAAGGTTTAATTTAATTTAAAGGGGTAAGTCATAGCAGGAGAGCTCAAAGCCGTGGTGTGCTCCTCCTGCTCTATGTGGGAAGCCTGGAACATGCCCAGTGCCCGGAGCCAGTGTGTGTGCGGGAAGTGTCTCCAGCTGCAGCTCCTGGAAGCCTGGGTTTTGGAGCTGGAGCGGCGGCTTCCGCGAGGTGGAGAGTATCGTGGATAGCACGTACAGAGAGGTGGTCACACCGCAGGCTAAGAGTCCACAGGCAGGAAGGGAATGGGTGACCACCAGGCAGAGCAAGAGGACTAGGCGGGCAATGCAGGAATCTCCTGTGGCGATTCCCCTGCAAAACAGATATATCGCTTTGGATACTGTTGAGGGGAATTGCCTCTCAGGAGAAAGCAGCAACAGCCAAATTTGTTGCACCGCGGTTGGCTCTGCTGCACAGGGGAGGAGTAAAAACTTTGGGAATGCAATAGTTATAGGGAATTCAATTGTAAGGGGAATAGATATGAATTTCTGTGGCTGCAAACGAGACTCCAGGATGGTGTGTTGCCTCCCTGGTGCTAGGATGTCTCAGGGCAGCTACAGGACATTCTGAAGGGGGAGGGTGAACAGCCAGTGGTCGTGGTACACATTGGTACAAATGACATAGGTAAAAAAAGGGATGAGGTCCTAAAAGCGGAACATAGGGAGTTAGGAAGTAAGTTGAAAAGTAGGACCTCAAAGGTAGTGATCTCAGGATTACTACCAGTGCCACGCGCTAGTCAGAGTAGAAATAGCAGGATATATCGGATTAATACGTGGCTGCAGAGATGGTGTGAGGGGGAGGGTTTCAGATTCCTGGGGCATTGGGACCGGCTCTGGGGGAGGTGGGACCAGTACAAACTGGACAGGTTACACCTGGGCAGGACCAGGACTGATGTCCTAGGGGGAACATTTGCTAGAGTGGTTGAGGAGGGTTTACACTAAAATGTCAGGGAGATGGGAACTTATGCCAGGAGTCAGAGGAGGGGGGATCAAGGGCAATAATCAAACAGGGCCTCAGTGAAAAATATTGGGAATGGGACAAGTAATGTTAAAAAGACAAGCCTTAAGGCTTTGTGCCTTAACGCGAGGAGCATTCGCAATAAAGTAGATGAATTAACCACGCAAATAGATGTAAACAGGTATGATGTAGTCGGGGTTACAGAGACATGGCTGCAGGGTGACAGACAAAAAGGAAAAGGCGGTGGAATTGCATTACTGGTTAAAGAGGAAATTAACGCAATAGTGAGGAAAGATATTAGCTCCGGCGATGTGGAATCTGTACGGGTAGAGCTAAGAAACATTAAGAGGCACAAAATGTTAGTGGGGGTTGTATATAGACCCTCAAACTGTTGTTGTGATGTTGGGAATGGCATTAAACAGGATATTAGCGATGCATGCAATAAAGGAACATCTGTAATTATGGGCGACTTTAATCTGCATATAGATTGGGCAAATCAAATTAGTAACAATACCCTAGAGGAGGAATTCCTGGGAAGTATACAGGATGGTTTTCTGGACCAATAGTTTGAGGAATCTACTGGAGAACAGGCCATCCTTGACTGGGCATTGTGTAATGAGAAAGGAATAATTGGCAGTCTAGTTGTGTGAGGCCCCTTGGGGATGAGTGACCATAATATGATAGAATTCTTCATCAAGATGGAGAGTGATGTAGTTGATTCTGAGACTAGGGTATTGTGTGCAGTTTTGGTCTCCTTATCTGAGGATGGATGTTCTTGCTATAGAGGGAGTGCAGCAAAGGTTTACCAGGCTGATTCCTGGGATGGCGGGACTGACACATGAAGAGAGATTGAGTTGGTTAGGATTATATTCGCTAGAATTCAGAAGAATGACGGGGGGGATCTCATAGAAACCTATAAAATTCTAACAGGACTGGACAGGGTAGATGTAGGAAGGATGTTCCCGATGGTGGGGGAGTCCAGAACCAGGGGTCACAGTCAGAATAGGTGACGTTGGGCGGTGAGAAGAGGAAGAGAAGACAGTGAAAGGGGGAGGGTGGAGGGAAAACAGAGAAAAGGGACAGAGATAGAAAGATAAAGAGAGAGAGACAGAGAGAAAGCAGAAGAAAATATGGAATTTAATGCGGAAAAGTGTGAGGTGTTGCATTTTGGAAGGACAAACCAAGGTAGGACATACACAGTAAATGGTAGGGCACTGAGGAGTGCGGAGGAACAAAGGGATCTGGGAGTTCAGATACATAATTCCCTGAAAGTGGTATCACAGGTAGACAAGGTTGTAAAGAAAGCTTTTGGCATACTGGCCTTCATAAATCAAAGTATTGAGTATAGGAGTTGGGATGTTATGCTGAGGTTGTATAAGACATTGGTGAGGCCAACTTTGGAGCATTGCGTGCAGTTCTGGTCGCTTAACTACAGGAAGGATATCAGTAAGATTGAGAGAGTGCAGAGAAGATTTACTAGGATGTTGCCAGGTCTTCAGGAGTTGAGTTACAGGGAAAGATTAAACAGGTTAGGACTTTATTCCTTGGAATGTAGAAGAATGAGGGGAGATTTGATAGAAGTTTACAAAATTGTGAGGGGTATAGACAGAGTAAATGTGAGTAGGCTCTTTCTACTTAGATTTGGAGAAATAAACATGAGAGGACATGGCTTCAGGGTGAAAGGGGAAAGGTTTAGGGGGAACATTAGGGGAACTTCTTCACTCAGGGAGTGGTGAGAGTGTGGAACGAGCTACCACCTGACGTGGTAAATGCGGGCTCACTCTTAAGTTTTACGAATAAATTGGATAGATACATGGATGGGAGAGGTCTGGAGGATTATGGACTAGGTGCAGGTCAATGGGACTAGCGGAATAATATTTCGGCACAGACTAGAAGGGCCGAATGGCCTGTTTTCTGTGCTGTAGTGTTCTATGGTTCTATGGTCTGAGGATATGGTGTAGACCATTTAGGATTGAGATGAGGAGAAATTTCTTCACCCAGAAAGTGCTGAGCCTGTAGAATTCGTTACCACAGAAAGTAGTTGAGGCCAAAACATCGCATGTTTTGAAGAAGGAGTTAGATATAGCTCTGAGGGCGAAAGGGATCAAAGGATATGGGGAGAAAGCGGGAGCAGACTGTTGAGCTGGATGATCAGCCATGTTCATAATGAATGGTGGAGCAGGCTCGAAGGGCTGAATGGCCTCCACCTGCTCCTAGTTTCTATGTTTCTATGTGCGTGTCTATGTGTGTGTGTGTGTGAGCATGTGTGATTGTGTGTGTGTGTATGTGTCTGTGTGTTTGTGTACATGTGGACATGTATCTGTGTGTGTGTGCCTGTCTCTGTATATGTGTGTCTGTCTGCCTCTGTGTGTGTGTGTGTGTGTGTGTCTGTATCTGTCTGTGTGTGTGTGTGCCTGTCTGTTTGTCTGTCTGCCTGTGTCTGTGTGTGCTGGTTAAATACTGATATCAACTGCTGGGCACAGTTGGTCCAAATAAAAACAAACTACTTATGAACAAATGAATTAGGAGCAGGAGAAGGCCACTCAGCCCCTCGAGCCTGCTCTGCTGTTCAATAAGATCATAGCTGATCTGATTTTAGCATCAGCCCCACATTCCCGCCTACCCCCGATAACCTTTCACCCCCTTGTTAATAAAGAATCTATATAGCTCTGCTTTAAAAATATTCATAGCCTCTACTTTCATCGCGTTTTGTGGAAGAGAGTTCCACAGACTCAACCCTCTGTGAGAAAAAAAATTCTCCTCATCTCTGTCTTAAATGGGTGACCCCTTATTTTTAAACAGTGACCCCTAGTTCTAGATTCTCCCACAGGAGGAAACATCCTCTCCACATCCACCCTGCCAAGACCCCTCAGGGTCTTAAAGGATTCGATCAAGTCGCCTCTTACTCTTCTAAATTCCAGTGGATACAAGCCTAACCTGCCCAACCTCTCCTCATAAGACAACCCGCCCATTCCTGGTATTAGTTTAGTGAACTTTCTCTGAACTGCTTCTAATACATTTACATCTTTCCTTAAATAAGGAGACCAATACTGTACACAATACTCCAGATGTGGTCTCACCAGTGCCCTGTACAACTGAGACATAACCTCCCTACTTTTGTATTCAATTCCCCTCACAATAAACAATAACATTCTATTAGCTTTCCAAATTACCTGCTGTACCTGCATACTAACCTTTTGTGATTCATACACTAGGACACCCTGATCCCTCTGAATCTCTCGCCATTTAAATAATAAGCTTCTTTTTCATTCTTCCTGCCAAATTGGACAATTTCACATTTGCCCACATTCTTCTCCATTTTCCAGATCTTTGCCCACTCACTTAACCTATCTGTGTCACTTTGTAGCCTCTTTACATCCTCTTCACAATTTACTTTCCTACCTATCTTTGTGTCATCAGCAAATTTACTAACCATTCCTTCAGTCCCTTCATCCAAGTCATTTATATAAATTGTAAAAAGTTGAGGCCCCAGCACTGATCCCTGTGACACACCACTCATCACATCCTGCCAATCAGAAAAAGACCCATTTATGCCAACTCTCTGCTTCCTGTTAATCTGCCAAACTTCCGTCCATGCCAATATGTTACCCCCTACACCATGAGCTTTTATTTTCCACTATAATCTTTAATGTGGCACCTTATTAAATGACTTCTGGAAATCTAAGGACAGTACATCCACCAGTTCCCCTTTATCCACAGCACATGTGACTCCTTGAAAGGACTCCAATAAATTGGTTAAACATGATTTCCCTTTCACAAAACCATGTTGAGTCTGCCTGATTGCACTGAGCTTTTCTAAGTGCCCTGTTATAACATCTTTAATAATAGCACAGTTCCAATGTAGCCCATCCCAACGGTACAGATCCCACTATCCCCAGTGCTGGTGCCAGTGCCCCACAAACCAGAAGCCACTTCTCCCACACCAGTCTTTGAGCGGTACATTCATCTCTCTAATTTTATGTACCCTATGCCAATTTGCACCTGGCTCAGGTAATAATCCAGAAATTATCACCTTTGAGGTTCTGCTTCTTAATTAGGTGCCTAGCTCCTCATACTGGCTATGCAGAACCTCCTTCCTCATCCTGCCTATGTCATTGGTACCTATATGGACCATGACCACTGGATCCTCCACCTCCCACTGCAAGTTCCTCTCCACCCTGAGCAGATGTCCCAAACCCTGGCACCAGGCAGGCAACACAGCCGTCTGGACTCTCGCTCTTTGCTGCAGAGAACAAAGTCAATCCCTTTCGCTACTCCCACTACATTCCTCTTTGGACTACCCACTGGAATGGCTTCCTGCACCATGGTGTCATGGTCACTTTGCTCATCCATCCTGCAGCCCCCACTCTCACCCACACAAGCTGAGTGAACCTCAAACCTGTTGGACAATTACAAAGGCCAAGGCTCCTGCACTCCTGCCCTCTGGGTCCCCTTACCTGCCTCACTCGCAGTCACACCCTCCTGTCCCTGACCACTGACCAAATCAGAAGACCCTGTCCTATGTGGTGTGACTGCCCCTGGTTTAGAGCATCCAGGTAACTTTCCCCCTCCCTGGTGTGTCACAGAGTCTGCAGCTCAGCCTCCAGCTCAGTGACTCTGAGCTGAAGTCCCTCCAGCCACAAACATTGTAGACGTGTTTACCCTGGATCACAATGGTGTCCAGGAGCTCCCACATGCTGAAGCCCTGACACATCACTGGTCTCGCCATTCTTAATGCGTTTCAATTAATTACTTAATTATATTAATCACTTATGTATGTTGTTTTTTTAATATATTTTATTAACTTTAGCACCAAATTGTGTACTATTTTAAACATTAGGGATAGTATAGAACTCACCCACTTACCAGATACTCACCAAACAGCTATCTCCTTTCCCTGTAGTGGAGCAAGAACCTATTTCTATGGGGTGAGAAAGATACAAGGAGGAAATGGACAACTCCTTCTCCCCCCTCGCTGAACTCCCCTCTCACCAAACCCCAAGTCTTCACACAGTTAGCCAGCTGCACTCTATTTGCCCAACCTGAATGTTCTACAACATTTCAGTTCACCTACAACTGGTAAATCATGATGTGCCTCATTTCCCCAATATAATGCTGAGCTTTGAAATATTCAGATGCTAGGATATAACTTGTAGTGTTTTAAGTCTAAGGCAATGTTCCTAACAGGCAATGGGGGTACAATCGAACTTGGATGGAGATGCTAAATGGCCAATCAATGAAGGAAGGTTAGGGTTAGGGTTACATGAAGGAAGGTAGGACCAAGAAGAGGCCACTTGGCTCCTCTAGACAGTTCTGCCATTCTATTGGACTGTAACCAATGTTTATCTTGACTTTATTTACTTGCATTGACTCCATAGTGCGTGAGGGGGGGGATGATGGTATCGTGGGAATATCACTGGACCAGTAATCCAGAGGCCCAGGCGAATGCTCTGGGGACATGGGTTCAAATCCCACCATGGTACCTGGTTAATAAATCTGGAATAGAAAGCGAGGCTGGGGTTTTCCAGCCCATCCACAGCCAGGATCTTCTGGTCCCGATGAAAGTCAATGGGCTGCAGCAGGTCCCACCCCATGGCAGGGCTGGGAAAATCCCGGCCCTGGCCTCAGTAAAGATGACCACGGCAATTATCATTGATTGGCATAAAAACCCATATATCTGCCATCCTTACACCCATCTGGCCTACACTTGACTGTGGACCACAGCAATATGCTTGACTCTTAACTACCCTCTGGCCCATCAAGTCACTCAGTTTCAAGGGCAATTAGGGATGAGCAACAAATGCTGGCTTTGCAAAATGGCTCAGTCTTCAGACCTGGAATGGTCTCTCCAACTCTCTTACCTCCTTGAATGTATTAATCGCCATACTGCCAAAATCTTCAGCTTTGTCTTCGTGTCAATTTGTGTCTAATTATGCTTCTGTGAAGTGTTTTCTGCTGAACAATCTGTGTTATCCCCATTCTTTACTCACATCTCATTTTCCATTAAAACTGATGAGTCAAAGAAGCTATTGACTAAATTTTAACTCCCAAAATGTGTAGGTTGGGGCCGGGTCTGATAGATATCAGGCACAACACCGATTCCACTCATTCCTGGGTTTAACAGAGGCAGGTTGACAATTTAAATAATTTAGTTAGTCACAAAGCCTCATATTTAATCTGTCCCACAGGTTTAACCCTGGCTAGCTAGGTTTTGCAGGCTTTGGGGAAACTCAGCAGCACAAAGGAGGTGAGGACTGCTTCAGAAAGGAGGTAAGTACATTTGTAGCCTTGCTTGTGGGCCAGGAGGAGCAACAGTGTTTCCCCGGACTGACCACCCGGAGACGCTCACCTCATCAGGCACCCAGACATTCAAAGGACATTGGGGTCAACTATCAGGTTCTCCATCACCTGGATCAGGGGCCAGACCCTCCCCGACATGGATCAGCGATCAGACCCTCCCTCAGCCAGATCCAGGAATGATCAAGGTCAGGAATGTAACCCTTTCATACTCAGATAAGAGAGCAGACTCTCTCACATCCACATCAGGAAGCTAACCTAGATCCACCTGGGTCAGAGATCAGACCCTCCCCAAACCGGGTCAGAGATCAAATCCTCCCCAGCCTGCGCCAGAGGTCAGACCCTCCTTAGCCCGAGTCAGAGGTCAGACCCTCCCCAGCCCGGGTCAGAGATCAGACCCTCCCCAAACCGGGTCAGAGATCAAATCCTCCCCAGCCCGGGTCAGAGATCAAATCCTCCCCAGCCTGCGCCAGAGGTCAGACCCTCCTTAGCCCGAGTCAGAGGTCAGACCCTCCCCAGCCCGGGTCAGAGGTCAGACCCTCCCCAGCCCGGGTCAGAGATAAAATCCTCCCCAGCCTGGGCCAGAGGTCAGACCCTTCCTAGCCCGAGTCAGAGATCAGACCTTACCCAGCCTGGGTCAGAGGTCAGAGCCTCCCCATCCCGAGTCAGAGGTCACACCCTCCCCAGCCCGGGTCAGAGGTCAGACCCTCCCCAACCCGGGTCAGAGGTCAGACCCTCCCTCCGTCCGGGTCAGGGTTCAGACCCTCCCCCCGTCCGGGTCGAGGTTCAGACCTTCCCCCCGCCCGGGTCAGGGTTCAGACCCTCCCCCCGCCTGGGTCAGGGTTCAGGCCCTCCCCCCCGCCTGGGTCAGGGTTCAGGCCCTCCCCCTGCCCAGATCAGGGTTCAGACCCTCCCCCAGCTCGGGTCAGGGTTCAGACCTTCCCCCTGCCCGGGTCAGGGTTCAGACCCTCACCCAGCTCGGGTCAGGGTTCAGACCTTCCCCCTGCCCAGATCAGGGTTCAGACCCTCCCCCAGCTCGGGTCGAGGTTCAGACCTTCCCCCCGCCCGGGTCAGGGTTCAGACCCTTCCCCCGCCTGGGTCAGGGTTCAGGCCCTCCCCCAGCTCGGGTCAGGGTTCAGACTTTCCCTCTGCCCGGGTCAGGGTTCAGATTTATCTGGTGTCTCTGGCTGACCTGAATCCGGCCCTGTCCATCAATCTGACTTCCAGATGGGAAGCTGAATTAAGGAAGAAAGATGCTCATTGTGGAGTTGTCAAGTATGGAGATGCCCAGGTTCCCCAGAACCAAAATTCCACCCCGGGAGAATGAAACCATTCTGCAGCCGCTGAAATGTGCGTTGTGGTTTTACCTGTTTGCTGTTCAGGATTGGTTTGAATCCGCCCCTGCGGCTGAGCTGTTGCTGGCCGACATTGCCAAAAGCTCCAGCACGTTCTCTATAGGTGGCAGTAACCCTGAGCAACCCGATATCTCAACTTTGTCCAGCACACAGTCTGCATACTTGACCATGCATGTACATGTGTCGGTTACCTACAGAAATAAAACATGGCAAGGAATAAACCAGCTGCAATAAAATGCAATAAAATAGCACGTTCTTTGTGAAATGAGCTTCCAGTGATGTTGATATAATTTAGCTATGACATTGCCTATATTGTTAAAATTTAATCATGACCAGCCTCTTGAACGGAAGTTACTGAAAGTCCAAAACATACTTGTTTTATAATGACAGGAATATTACAATATCTACTCCAGACCCATTTGTATATTTGGCTTTCCAAGGCATTCCTGAGTGAAAACAATGCTTCCAAGGGTACATGATATTGGCTGACACGTCAATGGAGGAGTGAGGAACTATTGCATTGTCCAGGAATCATTCTACAGGGAAGGCCTTAACACTACACATCATTAATTTCCTATGCTTGGAAAGTGAAGGATCCCATGAAATTACTTTAAGAGCAGCAGAAGTTTGATCAACATCCTGGCTAGCGTTTCTATCTCAGTCAAACCCATCGCGGATAGAGAATTGGCTGTTCATTCATCTCACTAATTCATATGTGGTTGAAGTGTTTTAAGGCATTTCAAAAACAGCAGGAGAAGAATGTCTCCTTCGTCTCTCTCCATATAACATTTACATATTTTTCAATCTTTTTTCTGTATCATTTGTTTTGCAATCAATTCTCATTCTTATATTAATCCTCTTTTAAGCCTTAGTGCAGGGTTTGGGAATGGGTAATCTTTGGCTTCACTCACTCACTGACTTCCATTCTAATCTATCTAGTTACAGTGAGAGAACCACCTGCTTTCTCTTCCCGCCTCCAGCACCGTTACCTGTGGTGTTCCCTCTGAGGATTTATCCTAGGCCCCATCATATTGCTCATCAACATGCTGCCCCTCACAATATCATCCAAAACACTGCATTATTGTACACATGTACACTGATGACATACAAATCTGCCACACCACCATCACTTTCAACTGCCCAATGTTGCTAAATGATCAGATTGCTTGTCTAATATCCACTAACAGGCGAGTAGAAATCTCCAACTAAACATACAGAAGACTGTAGTCATTGTTTGGGAAGACTGTAGCCATTGCTTTGGGAAGGCTGTAGTCATTGCTTTGGGAAGACTGTAGTCATTGCTTTGGGAAGACTGTAGCCATTGCTTTGGGAAGACTGTAGCCATTGCTTTGGGAAGACTGTAGCCATTGTTTTGGGAAGACTGTAGTCATTGCTTTGGGAAGACTGTAGTCATTGCTTTGGGAAGACTGTAGTCATTGCTTTGGGAAGACTGTAGTCATGGCTTTGGGAAGACTGTAGTCATTGCTTTGGGAAGACTGTAGTCATTACTTTGGGGGCTGCGGCTCCAAACTGCACTCTAGCCACCGGCTCCATTACTCTCCCTGGCAACTGTCTGAAGCTGAACCAGACTGTTCACAACCTTAGTATCATATTTAACGCCAAGGTGAGCTTCTGACCACATGTCCATGCCAACACAAACATTTTTTATAAACACATCAAAAAAGTAAGAGGATAACTAAAGAAAGAGTAGGGCCCTATTAGGGTTACCATAAGGGTAACCTGTGTGTGGAGGCCGAGGACATTAGTATGTCTCTTAATGAATACATCTGTTTTCTCAAAAGACAGGGGACATACAGACATTGAAATTAGGGAAAGAGGAATATGAAATATTAGATGAAATTAACATAGTTAGAGAGGAAGTATTAAGGGGTTTAACATTTTTTTTAAGTGGATAAATCTCCAGGCCTGAATAAAATGTATCTTAGACAGTTAAGGGAAGCAAGAGAAGAGATTCTGATCATCATTTTCCAATTCTCTCTGAAAACAGGTGTGGTGCCAGAGTACTGGGGGATTGCTAACATTGTTCCATTGTTTAAAAAGGGAGAAAGGGATAGACTGGGGAATTACAAGACAATCAGCCTAATTTCATGGCAGGAAAATTAATTTTGAGGGACAGGGTAACTCTCCATTTAGAATGGCACAGATAAATCAAAGTCAGTCAGCACAGATCGGTTAAGGGAAGGTCGTGTTTCTGACTAAATTGAATTTTTTGAGGAGGTAACAAGGAGGTTCGATGAGGGTTGTGCATTTGTAATCTATATGAATTCTAGGAAGGCTTATGATAAGGTCCCACATGACAGACCTGCTCACAAAAGATAAAAGCCCATGGAATCCAATGCAAATTGGCAAGTTGGACCCAAAATTGGCTTAGAGGCAGGAGGCAAAGGGTTAGTTCAACATATGTTTTAGTGACTAGGGGGCTGTTTTCAGTGGGGTTCCCCAGGGTTCAGTACTGGCTCCCTTGTTTTTGTGCCATGTGCCAAAGAGTTATATTTGAATGTAGGGATATGATTAAGAAGTTTGGAGGTGATACAAAAATTGGCTGTGCAATTGGTGTTGAAGAAGAAATTTGTCGATGGCAGGAAGCCGTGACTGGTGAGGTGGACAGAAAAGTAGCAAATGAAGTTCAATCCATGGGAGTGTGAGATATTCCATTTAGGGAAGGCTAACAAGGCAAGAGAATACACAATAAATGCTAGAATACTGGGAAGCGTGTAGGAATAGAAGGAGCCTGCTGTGCGTGTCTTGAAGGTGACTGGACAGGTAGATATGGTGGTCAGGAGGCAGACGGGATACCTTATTAATCGAGGCATAGAATATAAGGGCATGGAGGTTTTGCTTAAACTGTATAAAACACTGGGTGGGTCACAACTGGGGTACTGCATGCAGTTCTGGTCATTACGCTTTAGGAAAAATGTGATTGCACTAGAGAGTGATGTTAGAGAATTAGTTATGAGGAACGATTTGTTTTGGCTAGCATTATTCTCTTTGGAATAGAGGAGGCTGAGGGGAGACTTAATTGCAGTGAATAAAATTATGAGGGGGCTAGATACAGTAGATAAGAAGGCCACATTCACCTTGGCTGTACAATCTATAACCAGGGCATAGGCTTGGGGTGAGAGGTAGGAGGTTTAGAGGGGATCCAAGGGAAATTCTTTTTAACCAGATAGTGACGGGAATCTGGAATTCTCTGTCTGAAAGGGTGGTAGAGGCAGAAACCCTCGTTATATTTAAAAAGTACTTGGATATGCACTGAAGGAGCCATAACCTATAAGCCTATGGACTAAGAGCTGGATAGTGAGTTAGGCTTTATGGTTATTTATCAGGCGGGGCAGACACATTGGGCCAAATGTCCCCCCTTCCAAGCTGAAAATCTTTATGATTCTATCATTCATCTCCACAGCATAGCCCAACTTCTCCCCTGTCTCAGCTCATCTGCTGCGGAAACTCTCATTCATGCCTTTGTTACCACTGGACTTGGCTGTTTCAACACACTCCTGGCTTCCCCTATTCTACCCCCTATGAACTTAAAGTCATCCAAATCCCTGCTGTCTGTGTCATAACCTTCACCAAATCCCTTTTCACCCCTCAATCCTGTGCCTCCTGATCCATACTGGCTCCCAGGAGGGAGTGGGCTTTGTGAAACTCCTGCTCCTTCCATTACAAAGGACTATTTTGAAAACTTTGCATCTTTAAGGGCCTCTGGTTCGATGGCTAAGGACATAGAAATACTATTCAGGTATTCTGGTGCTCTGTATCTTCACAGGCATGTTTTATCTCTGGGAGATATTGGGAATGCGTTGGATGGAGCGGAAGGCTGATTATTAACCTGTTATAAACCACATCCTGATCATTCCCACTGTGGCTAACATGTCCTGGTGTGGGACTGAGAACGCAGAGTTTCTGGCTCAGAGTCAGGGGTTCAATCACTGAACCACGAACCTCTGTAATGATATGCTCTCATTCAGACGAGTCAAATAAAGATTGCTGAATCTGAGTGGGATATGAGCTGAGGAATTGATTTGAAATATTTGAAAAGCCCCTGGCCGATTTGTCAGTGGATCAAACAGCCATGCGGTTTGGAAGTACACCTCTGCCCTGTTAGCACTGTATAAACTGGGGGCTTTGATGCAGAGGTTAGGCCTCCATGTTTTCATTAGGAAGAGCAGGAACTTATTGCAGTCTGCACTTACCATCGCGCTCACCTCAACGCTAAATAATCAGGAGCAGACATGCAGACCTGAGAAGGATTCTTCATAAAAGTAATACTTACAGCCTGAGGCAAAGGCTTCAGCGCACAGTCTGATGAAAGGCTTTCAATTCCTTGAGTGCAAGAAGTTTCCTGAATGGTCAATTTTAACGTGACCTGCAGACCTTGTTCCGTCAGTTGAACCTAGCAAAAATAACAGGATTAGAGGGAAGAGACAATGCTGAGTGTTTAAACGATGCATGTTAACATTAGGAGCACTGGACAGGAATGATACGAGATTTTCACAGATTCTAGTCAGTCAACGGGAGCATTTATAAAGCAATTGTTATGGTGACTTATGGGTCCTTGTGTTGATCCGTTAACTTCAATGAAAAAATGATCATTTGTAATTCAGGCCAAACCTTCAAACTCATTCGTGCTCAACACACAAGGCAGCTTCCGAACTGATGCAGCTTCCACTACAATTGGACTATAACAGACTCTGGTGGATTCTCATGCTTTCTCTAATAGGTGGAGAACACAAGGCTGACAAACCATTCAGCTCAGGTTAAAATGACAAATTCTGATCTTTTGTTTGTTGAAAGATTTTGTAGAAGGAAAGAGAAATCAACAGGTGAAATAGAATTAGAATATTTAATACTCACTTATAATTAATACCCCTCTCTAAGACCAAAGGAACAAAGTGCTTTGAGATTCTTAATGATTCCTTTTTTAGAGCTCTTAGCAATGTATTAACACTTCCCAATGGACGGGGGAGGTTGGATAAAAGATTAAACAAGATGAATACATCACCAACACACTGTGCATACTATTTTACAGTGCTGGCTATTGGATTCTGTGACACTCTCGCTGTGAACAGATGGGGCACTTTATTAGCATATTTGAATTGGATTCCCGCAATGCGATCGGGGGCCTGATCAAGAATTCACTGTTTCTGCACTGGATTCAGGGAGCTTAGGAAACTCAGCAGTAAAGGGAGACAGGACCTCCTGACTCAACAGGGGAAGGGCCTTCTCAAGATTCCCTCATGGTCACAGTCTCTCTTTTCAACTCCCAACAATACCATGCCCTCTCTCTCTCTCTCGCTTCCCCCCAACCCTCATACTCCCTGTCTTCCCCAATCTCCACATTTTCCCTTTCTCTCTCTCCCCAACCCCCATGTCCTCTCTCTCCCCAGCCTCCATATCCTCTCCCTGTCTCCCCTCCAGTCCCCATGTTCTCTCTTTCACTCTCTGTCTTACCAGCCCCTATGTTCTCTCTATTTCTACCCAGCCTCTCTCCCTAGCCCCCATCCCAAATGTTCTGTCTCCCACCCACCCAGCCCTGAATCCAACACAGATGATTTCTTTCCTCCTATTTTTTTTAATCCTTTCATCCCCTGCCCCCCCCCACTTTAACCCTCCCCTTCAACAAGACATGCTATTTTTTCCCTTTCAAGAATCAATAATCAATTAACCAAACAATCACAGAAAGGTCCTGGTAAAATGGTAATACCTATTGTTCGCATCTGATTACAAATATCATCCCATATATATGCAGCATGGGTTTCCCTCCACTAACTTTCCCTCCAGCACACACACATACACATGATGGAGGGTATCCTCAATGTGAAGGTGGGACTTCATCTCTGTGCAGTAGTCACTCCTACCAATACTGTCATGGACAGAGGAATCTGTGGCACGCAGGTTGGTGAGGATGAGGTCAAGTATGTTTTTCCCTTTTGCCGTAAATCCAGTCTAGCAGCTATGTCATTTAGGACTCAGTCAGCTTCGTCAGTAGTGGTGCTACTGAGCCAGTCTTGGTGTTGGACATTGAATTTACCAACCCAGAGTACATTCTGCACCCTTGCAACCCTCAGTGCTTCCTCCAAGTGATGTTCATCAGCTGAGGGAGAGCGGTACGTGATCAGCTGAAGGGTTCTCAAAACTTCCACATTTTTCATATCATCAACAAGGATATGACTTTTAGACTTTTAAACTGCTGAGTTAAATGTAAATCCCTGCAGACAGGAGGATGGGCCCCTTGAAGGCCCAGAGCTGCACATGCCCGGGCTTGTTGAGTGCAGTGTGGATTGTTGACTGAAACCAGACAACGAAAGGAGACAGATTACGCATTCTTCCCTTCAAAACAATCAAGCCAGAGAAAGACTTCACCTCACACGAAAATGAAGCCCATCAAAATCTGGCGTAAATAATCGCTACTAACTACTCAGGTAGGAAGGCACAATCAATTCAATTATGTGAACCCATCAATAATCCACATATACAATGGCTTTCAGTTCAAAACTAGTTACTAGGCAGGAAGACAATGAAAAACATCATGTGAACCCACTAAAAACAACGAGACAACAATCACCGGGGGAAGCCCACCAAAGTCCAACAAAGAACTAACCTTGATTTGGAATCCAATAAGAAATTCGAAAGACAGTATAACAGGGCAGTCAGATATGAAGGAGAGAGAGAGAAAACAGCTAGCAGGCAGTGAGCAGTTGGGAACGGTTGAAACAGAGTTTAAGCTAGAAAATCTGGAGGTTTGCAGGCCCGCAGGCAACATCACGGCGAAGGGCACGGGGTGGCAGGCTCAACCGAAGACAACAAGGCCGCAACCGCAGCCCTCCAGGAAGATCGACCACCCACAACCGTGCCCTCCACCCAACTGAAGAACCTTCGCAGATTCCACAGACCAGGACCATGTGGGGACAGCAGGCCCCAGAGGACACAAAGAGCGTACCCCAAAACTGCAACCGGCTCACCTGGCTGGATTTCGAACTGTCAAGGAACCCTGGGATGGTGAGCATGATCCCTGACCTCTCCGAGTTCAATTTAGTTAGGTTTTGGGGGTGGGACAAGGGTAAGGGGATTAGTAGCGTGATTTTCCCTCATTATGCCGTGTGTTCCCCATTCTTAACTAAGTGTACTTTGTAGGTCTGTATAATCTCAGTGTAATCCTAATGTTATAAGTTCATTTGTGACTTCAATAAACTCAGTTTTTCTTGCACCAAAATCAGTTGTCTGCTGCACTTTGTTACAACCCCCAAATAAGTCCAAGGTCTAGAACCCAGGGAGTGGGAGCGATTCGGACCCCTCAGAAGTCAAAGGTGAAGCTGACACACACACCACCCCCTACAATCAGCAGGAGGTTTCCTTGTCCATGTTTGACCTGATGCCATGAGACTTCATGGCGTCCGGAGTTGATTTTGAGGACTCCCAGGACAACTCCCTCCTGACTGTACACCACTGTGCCACCACCTCTGCTGGGTCTGTCCTGCAGGTGGGACAGGACATACCCAGGGATGATGCCTAGGTCGATGCGGGATGGTCCATCTGGTCTCATTCCTTTTTTGTGACTTTGTAGTGGCTTGTTACGGCATTTCAGAGGGCATTTACGCGTCAATCACATTGCTGTGGGTCTGGAGTTAGATGTAGGCCAGACCAGGTAAGGATAACAGATTTCCTTCCCCAAAAGGACATTAGCAACCAGATGAGTTTTTGTGACAAACGTGGCTCCCTGTAAATATCGAGGCTGTTATAAATTCCTTATAATTGCTACAAGTTCTATGGAATTCTGCAATGTAGAAATAATTTGAGGTGTGGTTCAATCAAATGAATTCAGTCACTCATGTGTTTCATGAGTCCAGGCAGGTTAGAACTAAAGAATCTTCCCTTACCTCACGAAGCAAACTGCTTTAAAGAAGCCAAGCTCTTATGCAACTGCTGGCTAAACAGGTTTTTAATCAATTGTATTCTCCGGGTAATTAGCAAAAGAACTGCTGTAGCCCTCTCCACTCGTTTTGGGGCCGCGTCATTTTGAGACAAACACTGCACTTGAAAGTTTTATTTGTTCGTCACTGTCTGATTAAATCTACAAAACAACATTCACACTGCCCTTCAGGTAATCGTGCAGTTGCTAGGCCCTAGATCAGACAACAGATGTGTATTCCACCCTCATCCCCATGTCCATCCCCACCCCCTTTCCGATCCCCCTTTTTTCCCAATAATTCATATAGATTTTTCTTTTCCCACCTATTTCCATTATTTTTAAATGTATTTCCATCCATTGTTTTATCTCTACCTTTTAGCCTATTTCGATCCCTTCCCCCCACCCCACCCCCACTAGGGCTATCTGTACCTTGCTTGTCCTGCTTTCTACCCTTAATTAGCACATTCTTTAGATAATATCACCACCTTCAACACCTCTTTGACCTTTTGTCTGTGACATCTTTTGGTTATCTCCACCTATCACTGGCCCTCTATCCAGCTCTACTTGTCCCACCCTCCTTAAACCAGCTTATATTTCACCCCTTTTCTATTTTTATTTAGTTCTGTTCAAGGGTCATACGGACTCGAAACGTTAACTGTGTTCCTCTCCGCAGATGCTGTCAGACCTGCTGAGTTTTTCCAGGTATTTTTGTTCTTGTTAACAGATGTGTATTCATTCAGTCTCCCCCCTATACACAAAAAACAAGATACAATCCAACAGACAGGCACCAGGGACCCATTGGAATTTATCAATGTTTAATGTGAAAGCATATGAGCCCTGTCCTAGTGAAACTGTTACGACAGATCTAAGGCGTGTGAAAGCCCAGAGTGTTGATGGCACTGAGGGATGGGGTAGGAGCCCCTTCTGTGCTGGGGCTCACTGCTAACTGGAAGCTTGCGCTGGGACTCAGGCCTGTATGATGGCTGGTTACCTGAGCAGTGAGCAACTCCCAAACAATGTCGTTCCAGAAAATGTGAAGAAATAAGCTTCAGGAGTGAAGGACTTAAAGCAATTAATATTAGTAAGGAAACAGTACTGGAGAAATTAAATGTCAGGAACTCACTAGGGCCTGCTGGCCTGCCCCCTGAGGGTTTAATAGAGCGACAGAGGCAGTGGATCAGCTGGTTTTGATCTTCCAGAATTCTCCAGCTACTAGGACGGTCCCAGTGGATTGGAAGTTAACAATTGTAATTCTGCTATTCAGGGAATGAGGGAGAGGGAAAACAGGGAACTACAGAGCAGTCAGTTATCGGTTAAGTGCTGGAATCCATTATTAGGACCGTAATAACATGGTACCTCAAAAATCACAAGATGATGGGGAAGAGTCAGAGTTTTATAAAGGGACATCATGTCTGAGAAATCCATTGCACTTTTTGAGGGAGTAACTAGCAGAGCAGGTAGAGGGGAACCATTGAATGTAGTGGGTTGGATTTTCAAAAGGCATTCAATGATCTGCCAGTGAAGATGTTACATCAGATTAGGGGTTGAGGTAATGTGTTAGTTCCGACTGAAGATTAGTTAATGGGCAGTCATTTTCAAGTTAGCATGTTGTGGATGGGGTACCTCAAGAGTTAATGCGGGGTCCTCAGCTATTATGTTAATAATTTACACAAGGGGACCGAGTGTAATTTATTCAAGTTTGCTGACAATAGAGATCTGTATGGGAAAGTAAGCATGAGGAAATCCATGTACACCGATCCAGAACATTAATATTTGGATGTAGAAACTCTATTGATCACCGTACTAAATGTACTCAACAACTGAGCCCTCTGGGGTCGAGAATGCCAATGATGTACAACCCTCGGAGTGAAGACATTCCTCCTCATCTCAGTCCTAAATGGAATCCCTTATGCTGAGACAGTGGCCCCATGTTCTAGACCCCCCAGCCAGGGAAGGACAGCCCCTCAGCATATGCACTGTCAAGCCCTCACAGAATCTCAAACGTTTCAATAAGATCACCTCTCATCTAAACTTCAGAGAATATAGCCCCATTCTGCTCAATCTCTCCTCACAAGGCACCATCTCATCCCAGTAATCGATCGAGCAAACTTTTGCTTCATTCTCTCTAAGGTATGTGCACTCTTTCCTGCATAAGGAGACCAAAACAGTGCTCAGTGGATCCATCAAAGCCCTGTAAACTAGTAGCAAGACTTCCTTATTCTTATACTCCAATCCTATTGCAATAAAGATTAACATACCATTTGCTTCAGAATTGTTTGCCATACCTGTATGTTAACATTTTACAATTTGTGCACAAGGACACCCAAATGTCTCTGAACACCAACATTTACCAATTTTCCAACTTTTAAAAATATTTTACTTTCCCTTATTTTTACAAACTGAATAACCTCACACTTGCCCACATCATACTCCATCTGCCACCTTCTTGCCCAATTATTTAATCTGTCTATATCCCTTGACCATTTCTTTGTACCTACACCACATGGACTGCAGCGGCTCACCACCACCTTCTCAAGGGCAACTAGGAATGGGCAATAAATGCTGGCCCAGGCAGCAGGGCCCACATCCTCCTTTACTTGCATTCCCATGTAGTTTTTGTATCATCAGCAAACTTGGATTCTTTACCCTGAGCGCCCCCCCAACCCCAGTTAATTCTTATGAAGCTATTATGAAATTGTAAGAATAGATTTTAAAAATTCATTGTCACTAGGTAGAGAAGATTTAAATTGTATTGATATCAACAAAAAAATGTTGAAATACCTAAGGTACTAGGAGATTACATTTCAGTAATTGAGAGAATGGAATGTAGAATATCATTGACATTTGATGAGACTCACATCTATTTGTTCATGGCTGGTCACAGCAACAAGATTACTGAGAACAGATTCTTCATTCAACTGGTCAATTGCATCACCTACAGCTTGATTAAGAGATTGTCCTGAATGAAAGAGCAAAGTGGTGCACTGTTAGTATATTTTAACTACATTTTCAATCAAAACCAGAGCTCCTTCCCCGAGCTCAATAATTCCCTGGTTTATGTCTAATTCTCCCTCAATGTGAAGCTCTCTCCTCCATTTTTCCTCTCTTTTCCTTTATCAAACCTTTTTCCTCACCAGTTTCGTGGCACATCCTGCAGGCGACGATTGGTGCTACAGACCGGCCAGGATGCCTCCCTGCCCAGTTTTCCTCTAACACCGCCCATATTTTACCAAAACACGGGAGAATTAGGGAGGAAAATCTGCAGTGGGTATTTTTAATGTCTAATCTGAATAGAGGAGAGCCTGCATTCTCATCATTTTGGAAATACAGGGCAAAATGTCCTTGCTCCTGTTAGAACTTCTTCCTGTCATTCTGACGCTGTGCTGGTCTCCTAGATCAAGAGAAATGGCTATGAAGGAAGGAATATGAAACATTTGAAACAAGTTGGATAAACACTATTCAGCCTATTTGATTCCGGTGTGCTGTAAGCTCCTGTCAAATTTTAATGCATCCGCTATAGCCAAGCGATCTTGGGAGAGGCAAAAAACTGGGGAAAAAAATGCCTTCTGCCAATTTAAGAAATTACTCTTCAATCCCCACAGGCAATCAAGCCTGCTCCAAAAGACCACGGTGTGTGTAACGCAACGTCCAATGAGGCATCGCCTTTGACCTTTTCAATCTGTGCTCATTGCAACTTTTAGCCAATTACTCAAGTTCAACCTTTGAGAAGTGGGGTAACTCCTGATATCTAACGTTATTCCCTCCATAGGTGCTTACTTAACTCAATCTAAGGCCCCCATGTCATCTCTAATCTATTTAACTCAAATAGCCCACTTGAACTGAGACAATTCCTTTCATTATTTTAAAACTGCAATCCTATCTGCTTGAATTCAACACTTTTTTGAAGTAAAAATTCACAGGCTCACTTCACCTGCCCTGATAACTCTGGGGTGTTAAATGTGATATCAGTCTCGTGGGCATCGGCTAAATCTTTGCCAAGGCTACTAGTCTCTGCCACTGAGATGGCAGTTTCTTCCCTCAAGGGAAGAACAGTGGTAGATGCAGCCTAACAAAAGAGGATCACTTAGATATGAAGAGTAATTGCTTCAGGTCTCAAATTGAGCAGCGTCCTACACAAGATGGGGGGCGGGGGGGTGCGGAGAGGAGGGAGAGACTCATAGACTCGTTGATGTTCACAGCACAGGAGGAGGCCATTCAGCCCATCGTGTCCCTGCCGGTCAACAAAGATCTGACGACACTAATCCCATTTTCCAGCGCTTGGCCCATAGCCCTGGAGGCTATGGCAATGCAAGTGAATATCTAAACGCTTCTTAAATGTTACGAGAGTTTCTGACCCCACCACCCTTTCAGGCAGTGAGTTCCAGACTCCCACCACCCTCTGGGTGAGAAAGAATTCTCCTCAACTCCCCTCTTAGCCTTCTGCCTCTGACTTTAAATCTATTCCCAATGGTCATTGACCCCTCCACTAATGGAAAAAGTGCCTTCCTATCCACCCTATCTATGCCCCTCATAATCTTATACACCTCTATCAGATCCCCTCTCAACCTTCGCTGCTGTAAGGAAAACAACCCCAAGCTATCCAATCTTTCCTCATAGCTCAGACCCTCCAGCCCAGGCAGCATCCTGGTAAATCTCTGCACTCTCTCCAGTGCAATCACATCCTTCCTATAATGTGGTGACCAGAACTGCACACAGTACTCCAGCTGTGGCCTAACCAGCGTTTTATACAGTCCCAGCATAACCTCTCTGTTCTTGTATTCTATGCCTTGGCTAATAAAGGCAAGTATCCCATATGCCTTCGTAACCAGCTTATCTACCTGTCCCGCTACCCTCAGGGATCTATGGATATGCACACAAAGATCCCTCTGATCTTCAGTACTTTCCAGGGTCCTGCCATTCATAGTGTAATCCCTTGCCTTGTTAGCCCTCCCCAAGTGCATTACCTCACACTTTTCTGGGCTGAATTCCATTTGCCACTGCTCTGCCCACCTGACCAAACTCTTGATATCCTCCTGCAGTTTACGGCTATCCTCCTCACTATTTACCATCCTATCAACTTTCATGTCATCTGTAACTTCTTGATCATGCCCCCTACATATAAGTCCAAATCATTTATGTACACCACAAACAACACTGTGGAACCCACTGGGAACAGACTTCCAGTCACAGAAACATCCCTCCACCATCACCCTCTGCTTCCTGCCTCTCAGCCAATTTTGGGTCCAATGTGCCACTTTGCCTTGAATCCCTTGGACTCTTACTTTCTTGACCAGTCTGCCATGAGGGACCTTATCAAAAGCCTTGCTAAAGTCCATGTAGACCACATCAAATGCATTACCCTCATCAACACTCCTGGTTACCTCCTCAGAAAACTCAGTCAAATTTGTCAAACACGACCTTTCCTTAACAAATCCATGCTGACTATCCCTGATTAATCCAAGTCTCTCCAAGTGCAGATATATCCTGTCCCTCAGAATTCTTTCTAGTATATTTCCCACCACCAAAGCTATTCTGACTGGCCTGTAATTTCCTGGTCTATCCCTTCCTCCCTTTTTTAATAATGGGATAACGTTAGCAGCCCTCCAGTCCTCTGGCACCTCACCTGTGGCCAGAGGAGATTGAACAATACTGTCAGGGGCCCTGACATCTCTTGCTTTGCCTCTCTCAACAGCCTGGGGTACATCTCATCCGGGCCTGTGGATTTATCCACTTTTAAGGTTGCTAAACCCGCTAGTACCTCCTCTCTCTCAATGTTAATTTCCTCTAATATTTCACAGTCCTCCACCCTGATGTCTATACCTGTGTCGTCCTTTTCCATTGTGAAGACTGACGCAAGGTATTCACTGGGGACTGCATTCTCGTCTTCCAGCTCCACACACAGATTATCTCTATGGTCTCTAATTGGCCCTATTCTTTCCCTAGTTATTCTCTTGAGGTGTCCACTCCTACCATATAAGGGGTATCGGCAAACATACCTAAATGGACTGCAGCGGTTCGAGAAGGTAGCTCACCCTGAAAAGGGGAATTAGGGATGGGAAACAAATGCCCGCCTAGCCAACAATGCCCACAACACATGAAAGAATAAAAAAAAAAACAGTGACCAACAGCAGCACTGATTAGGGTAAGAAAATAAGACTGCTTTCCAGTCCTGCCTGCCTCCCAATAAAACATTCAGCGGGGAATGTGAGAATAGCAGAGTGTATTCCCTGCGGGGTCGAGAGAGGAGAATATAGATGCAGGCAGGAATGCGGTACAGCCTCCTTGCCTCATTGTCTTTGTATTATCACACACAGTGGAGCAGGAGAAAATCCAACCCTGAAAATGTTCATTGCAGATTTGGGAATGTTGTGTGGAGATCTGAATTTCCACATATTCTGCTCAGATTTGCTTCCTTATGCTCCAGGATTTATTTGACCATGTGTCAGAAACTGTCTTCAAGATGTTACTGAACTCTGTGGGGAGCTGGGAGGCTGGGAGGTTGGGGGTTGGGGCGTGGATTTTGAACTGTTGGTGACAGTTTAAAACGGGCAATATCAAATTAGCCACCTGTAGAAAAAGGCTGGCAATATCGCACTGGCCGCCTGTTATAATGGACAATATCGCACTGGCCGCCTGTTATAATGGACAATATCGCACTGGCCGCCTGTTATAATGGACAATATCACACTGGCCGCCTGATATAATGGACAATATCGCACTGGACGCCTGTTATAATGGACAATATCGCACTGGTCGCCTGTTATAATGGACAATATCGCACTGGCCGCCTGATATAATGGACAATATCGCACTGGCCGCCTGATATAATGGACAATATTGCACTGGCCGCCTGTTATAATGGACAATATTGCACTGGCCGCCTGATATAATGGACAATATCGCACTGGCCGCCTGTTATAATGGACAATATCGCACTGGCCGCCTGATATAATGGACAATATCACACTGGCTACCTGATATAATGGACAATATCGCACTGGCTGCCTGTTGTAATGGACAATATCGCACTGGCCGCCTGATATAATGGACAATATCGCACTGGCCGCCTGATATAATGGACAATATTGCACTGGCCGCCTGTTGTAATGGACAATATCGCACTGGCCGTCTGATATAATGGACAATATCGCACTGGCAGCCTGTTGTAATGGACAATATCGCACTGGACGCCTGTTATAATGGACAATGTCACATTGGCCGCCTGTTATAATGGACAATATCGCACTGGCCGCCTGATACAATGGACAATGTCTCACTGACTGCCTGTTATAATGGACAATGTCGCATTGGCCACCTGTTATAAAGGACAATGTCACACTGGCTGCCTGTTGTAATGGACAATGTCGCACTGCCACCTGTTATAATGGACAGTGTCACATTGTTAGCCTGTTAGAGTGGACAATATCACACTGGCCGTCTGTTATAAAACTTTTCCACTGTTGGTTTCTGTTGAAGTCAGTCTAAAATCAAAAATAGGAGAGGGGTAAACTGGCGACCAATCCACTGGTTGTATACCATCGCAGAAGGTTAAACTGACTCCTGCATAGTCTAGTTACACAATAAAGCAACAAAATCCAACTTCATTAATCTTTTGGAGAAACAAAATATTTTGTTTAGTTGTAAATGACTTTGGATGAATGTACATCAGCACTTACCAGAAACATGGAGAATCTGGACAGCAGCAAAAATGAAGATGATGGCTTTCATTCTGTGTGTGTATGATGATGGAGAATTACTCTTTTGTTCAGTGTTCTGCTCTTACCGGCTGCATTCAGTGTTTATATAGATCAGAGCATGAGAACAACAGGGGTTATTGGGCAATGATTCAATCAGGTAAATTACTGCAGCTCCTGATTAGCTGGGGAAATTACCTTTCATTTAAATACTTGTTTCCCCAAACACCATTTCCATTTCATCATTTCTGTGGAGCGCATTTTGCAACAACGGATATGTTGTCAGGGTCTAGTTTCATAACGTGTTATGCAAGTGATTCATTATACAGTTAAGAAACATTCCTTGTGATGAGCTTAAACAAGTGTGTGCTGCTGAATCTTTACTGAGAATTTAAGCCAAAAGTGATTATGATTGGAAACAGTAGGGTTAAATAGTCTAACTCCTTAAAATGGGCACAGGGACCTTGATCTAAAATTAATTTGCACCCATTCATTGAACCTTTCAAAGATGGAGTACATTCTGACTGCTCCTGGCTGTGAGACTGTGCAGTGACTGAAGATATAGCCTTCACCTACTGCCTATCAGGGGTCAACGTGATTGTTCTTGGAGGCTCCGACAAATGACCCATAAGTGTGGGTAATCCGGGGTCATGGCTTTCTAGTTCAGGATCTGGTTCAAGTATGTAGCTTCTGAAAAAGCTCTCAAGTACATCAAGTCATTACATTTGGAGAGGAGGGTAAAATGGCTCTGATGCTGCACCTCGCCTTGTGGATGCGAGTACATCAGTTCTTAAGGAAAAAGGAAAAGTATACTCAATAGTCACGTCACTCTCCAGCAGAATCGACCCTTCTGATGTGTCCATGGAAGACTGGAGCCAGTACAGAGAGCGCCTTGGATTTTATTTTGTGGCAGACAAAATATCCGCGGAGGAGAAGCAGAAAGAAATTCTTCTGAGTGTCTGTGGCAGTCAGACATATAATCTCATCGACAGTCTGACAGCCCTGAATGTGCCCAATGCTCAATCTTTTAATGAATTAATGGACCTCGTGAAGATGCATTTTCAGCAGAAACCATCGGTAATAATGCAGAGGTTTAAGTTTCACTCCAGAGTCAGGGCCCTGAGGAGAGTCCATCGCAACCTATATAGTGAAGTTGCAGCAGTTGACTGAGCGCTCTGACCTCAGAGACACACTCAATGATATGCTGCAGGACGATTAGTTAGCGAAGTTCACGATGATGCCATTCACGGCCGTTTATTCACAGAAGTCAACATCGATTTGAAGTGCACTATGGAAATAGCACGAGCATTGGAGAGAGCTGAGAGGGACTCAGATTTACAGAGTGTGCAACATGGAAACAGCGCTAGCAATGGAGAGTGCTGACAGGGACTCACTGCTTTACAGAGGGTGCACCATGGAAACAGCACTAGCAATGGAGAGTCTGAGAGGGACTCACTGCTTTACAGAGTGTGCACCATGGAAACAGCACTAGCAATGGAGAGTCTGACAGCGACTCACTGCTTTACAGAGTGTGCACCAAGGAAACAGCGCGAGCAATGGAGAGTCTGACAGGGACTTAGTGCTTCACAAAGTGTGCACTATGGAAAGAGTGCGAGCAATGGAGAGTCTGAGAGGGACTCACTGCTTTAGAGAGTGTGCACCATAGAAACACAGCTAGCAATGGAGAGTGCTGACAGGGACTCACTGCTTTACAGTGGGTGCACCATGGAAATAGCGCGAGCAATGGAGAGTCTGACAGGGACTCACTGCTTAAGAGAGTGTGCACCATGGAAATAGCGCGAGCAATGGAGAGTGCTGACAGGGACTCACTGCTTTACAGAGTGTGCACCATGGAAACAGCACTAGCGATGGAGAGTGCTGACAGGGACTCACTGCTTTACAAAGTGTGCATCATGGAAACAGCGCTAGCGATGGAGAGTCTGACAGGGACTCACTGCTTAGGAGAGTGTGCACCATGGAAATAGTGCTAGTAATGGAGAGTCTGAGAGGGACTAACTGCTTAAGAGAGTGTGCAACATGGAAACAGCGCGAGCAATGGAGAGTCTGAGAGGGACTCACTGCTTTACAGAAGGTGCACCATGGAAATAGCGCTAGCAATGGAGAGTCTGACAGGGACTCACTGCTTTACAGAGTGTGCACCATGGAAATAGCGCGAGCAATGGAGAGTCTGAGAGGGACTCACTGCTTTACACAGTGTGCACCATGGAAACAGCGCTAGCAATGCAGAGTCTGAGAGGGACTCACTGCTTTACAAAGTGTGCACCATGGAAATAGCGCTAGCAATGGAGAGTCTGAGAGGGTCTCACTGCTTTACAGATTGTGCACCATGGAAACAGCGCTAGCGATGGAGAGTGATGACAGTGACTCACTGCTTTACAGAGTGTGCACCATGGAAACAGCGCTAGCGATGGAGAGTGCTGATAGGGACTCACTGCTTTACAGAGTGTGCACTATGGAAACAGCGCTATCGATGGAGAGTCTGACAGGGACTCACTGCTTTACAGAGTGTGCACCATGGAAATAGCGCGAGCATTGGAGAATTTGAGAGGGACTCAATGCTTTACAGAGTGTGCACCATGGAAATAGCGCGAGCAATGGAGAGTCTGAGAGGGTCTCACTGCTTTACAGAGTGTGCACCATGGAAATAGCGTGAGCAATGGAGAGTCTGACAGGGACTTACTGCTTTACAGAGTATGCACCATGGAAATAGCGTGAGCAATGGAGAGTCTGAGAGGGTGCACCATGGAAATAGCGCGAGCAATGGAGAGTCTGAGAGGGTGCACCATGGAAATAGCGCGAGCAATGGAGAGTCTGAGAGGGACTCACTCGTTTACAGAGGGTGCACAATGGAAATAGCGCTAGCAATGGAGAGTGCTGAGAGGGACTCACTGCTTTACAGAGTGTACACCATGGAAACAGTGCTATCGATGGAGTGTTCTGACAGGGACTCACTGCTTTACAGAGTGTGCAACATGGAAATAGCGCGAGCAGTGGAGAGTGCTGACAAGGACTCACTGCTTTATAGTGTGTGCACCACGGAAATAACAAGAGCAATGGAGAGTCTGAGAGGGACTCACTGCTTTACAGAGTGTGCACCATGGAAATAGCGCAAGCGATGGAGAGTGCTGACAGGGACACACTGCTTTACAGAATGTGCACCATGGAAACAGCGCTAGCGATGGAGAGTGCTGACAGGGACTCACTGCTTTACAGAGTGTGCACCATGGAAATAGCGCTAGCAATGGAGAATCTGAGAGGGACACACTGCTTTACAGAATGTGCACCATGGAAACATTGCTAGCGATGGAGAGTGCTGACAGGGACTCACTGCTTTATAGTGTGTGCACCACGGAAATAGCGCGAGCAATGGAGAGTCTGAGAGGGACTCACTGCTTTACAGAGTGTGCAACATGGAAATAGCGCGAGCAATGGAGAGTCTGACAGGGACTCACTGCTTTACAAAGTGTGCACCATGGAAATAGCGCTAGCAATGGAGAGTGCTGACAGGGACTCACATCTTAACAGAGTGTGCACCATGGAAACAGCACTAGCGATGGAGAGTCTGCCTGGGACTCACTGCTTTACAGAGTGCGCACCATGGAAATAGCGCGAGCATTGGAGAGTCTGAGAGGGATTCACTGCTTTACAGAGTGTGCACCATGGAAATAGCGCGAGCATTGGAGAGTCTGAGAGGGATTCACTGCTTTACAGAGTGTGCACCATGGAAACAGCGCTAGCGATGGAGAGTCTGACAGGGACTCACTGCTTTACTGAGTGTGCACCATGAAAATAGAGCGAGCAATGGAGAGTCTGAGAGGTTCTCACTGCTTTACAGACTGTGCACCATGGAAATAGCGCTAGCAATGGAGAGTCTGAGAGGGACTCACTGCTTTACAGTGTGTGCACCATGGAAATAGCGCGAGCATTGGAGACTCTGAGAGGGACTCACTGCTTTACAGTGTGTGCACCATGGAAATAGCGCTAGCAATGGAGAGTGCTGAGAGGGACTCACTGCTTTACAGAGTGTGCACCATGGAAACAGCGCGAGCAATGGAGAATCTGAGAGGGACTCACTGCTTTACAGAGTGTGCACCATGGAAACAGCGCTATCGATGGAGTGTTCTGACAGGGACTCACTGCTTTACAGAGTGTGCATCATGGAAATAGCGCGAGCAATGGAGAGTCTGAGAGGGACTCACTGCTTTACAGAGTATGCACCATGGAAATAGCGCGAGCAATGGAGAGTCTGAGAGGGTGCACCATGGAAATAGCGCGAGCAATGGAGAGTCTGTGAGGGACTCACTGCTTTACCGAGTGTGCAACATGGAAACAGCGCTAGTAATGGAGAGTCTGAGAGGGACTCACTGCTTTACAGAGTGTGCAACATGGAAACAGCGCTAGTTATGGAGAGTCTGAGAGGGACTCACTGCTTTACAGAGTGTGCACCATGGAAACAGCGCTAGTAATGGAGAGTGCTGACAGGGACTCACTGCTTTACAGAGGGTGCACCATGGAAATAGCGCTAGTGATGGAAGGTGCTGACAGAACTCACTGCCATACAGAGTGTGCACTATGGAAATAGCACTAGCGATGGAGAGTGCTGACAGAACTCACTGCCATACAGAGTGTGCACTATGCAAATAGCACGAGCAATGGGGAGTCTGAGAGGGATTCACTGCTTTACAGAGTGTGCATCATGGAAATAGCGCGAGCAATGGAGAGTGCTGACAGGGACTCACTGCTTTACAGAGCGTGCACCATGGAAATAGCGCGAGCAATGGAGAGTCTGAGAGGGTGCACCATGGAAATAGCGCGAGCAATGGAGAGTCTGTGAGGGACTCACTGCTTTACAGAGTGTGCAACATGGAAACAGCGCTAGTAATGGAGAGTCTGAGAGGGACTCACCGCTTTACAGAGTGTGCACCATGGAAACAGCGCTAGTAATGGAGAGTCTGACAGGGAGTCACTGCCATACAGAGTGTGCACTATGGAAATAGCGCGAGCAATGGAGAGTCTGACAGGGATTCACTGCTTTACAGAATGTGCAACATGGAAATAGCGCGAGCAGTGGAGAGTCTGAGAGGGACTCACTGCTTTACAGAGTGTGCAACATGGAAATAGCACGAGCAATGGAGAGTCTGACAGGGACTCACTGCTTTACAAAGTGTGCACCATGGAAATAGCGCTAGCAATGGAGAGTCTGAGAGGGACTCACTGCTTTACAGAGTATGCACCATGGAAACAGCGCTAGCAATGCAGAGTCTGAGAGGGACTCACTGCTTTACAGAGTGTGCACCATGGAAACAGCGCTAGCAATGGAGAGTCTGAGAGGGACTCACTGCTTTACAGAGGGTGCACAATGGAGCCGTTCTTTAGTTAGGGTGGGAACCAATCACCGGGCATGGCACAAAAACCAGAGAGACAGCAGCAAAGTGAGAGACAGTCTCTGCTGCTTAAAAAATAAAAGGCTGACTAGATATATTTCAGCAGCTACTCCGAGGTTAATGTGTTACAGAGGTGGAGGTGAGCACATACCAAACACCTCCAGATTCAAGGAGGCAGAATGCCATTACTGCCATAGGAAAGGGCAGGTAATAAAATAATGCATGGCGAAATCGAGACAGCCCATAAGACAGCAGACCACAGTGAATCAAGTGAATATAATAGAGCCTGAAGCTGCCGATACTGATATCTATTCCCTGTACAATGTCACTGCAGTAAAAACTGAAACTATAACTATCACAATTCAAGTTAAAGGGAAGCCACTAGTAATGGAGGTTGATATGGGGGCCTCAACCACAGTGGTGGGAGAACACACATTTAAATAGCTAAATGAAGCTACCCAGCTACTGAATTTGGAGCTAACCACAGCTCAGCTGAAGACAAACACTGGAGAATCCATACAGGTAAAGGGCATCGCCACAGTACCTGTGTCCTATAGGTAACAGACAGCCCAGCTTCCAGTGACCATAGTGACAGGTGAAGGACCTTGTCTCCTGGTCTGAGACTGGTTACAAAAAATTAAGCTCAACTGGTCTGAACTGTTTCACTTGAGAACAGGAGGAATTCCTGACCTGTTAAGGAAATGCGATAGTGTATTTCGTCATGAATTAGCGATGTTCAAAGGCTTCCACGCAAAAAGATATGTGGATTCTCGGGTAAGACCCTGTTTCTTTAAGGCCAGACCTGTGCCTGATGCCTTAAAGGTGAAGGTGGATGCAGAACTGTGCAGGTTAGACAAGCTTGGCATCATCCAACATGTCCCATTCTCCGAATGGGCAGCACCCATAGTCCCAGCGGTGAAACCTCATCAAACTATTCGCACTTTGTGGGGATTACAAACTGACCATAAACAAGGCAGCTAAATTAGATAAATATCCTATCCCGAGGATAGACAACTTGCACACTAAGCTAGCTGGAGGCAAATCCTATACCAAACTGAGCCATGCATAATAACAGCTAGAGCTGGACAGGACATCTAGACGGTATGTAACCATCAAGACATGGGTCTGTACCAATATACACACCTACCCTTTGGCGTATCATCTGCCTCTGCAATCTTCCAAAGGACCATGGAAAGCAAGGAGTTCCCTGAGTAGTAGTTACCTAGATGATGTCCTGATCACAGGGTCAATGGAAGCTGAACATTTGGCCAACCTGGAAGAGATGTTAAGAGGAATCATGGAGGCAGGTGTACATTTAAAGAAAGAGAAATGTACATTCCAAGCAGCAGAAGGCACTTACCTGGGTCACCGGGTGGATGCCATGGGGTTGTGTCCAATAGAAGAGAAAGTTAGGGCCACCAAAGAGTCGCCCTCTCCGTCCAGTGTAACTGAACTCAAGCCATTTTTGGACGTGATTAATTATTATAGTCACTTCTTGCCAAACTTGTCAACAGGTGTTAGCTCCTCTACACTTGTTGTTGAAAGAGAATCATCGTTGGTCATGGAAGTTGCAACAAGAAGAAGCCTTTGTAAAAGTCAAGAAGTTATTACACTCGTCATGTACATTATGATCCATCAAAAGAATTAATATTAACATGTGATGTGTCTCCTTACGGTGTGGGAGCGGTGTTATCACAAAAATTGGAAGATGGTTTTGAAAGGGAAATTGGCTATGTGTCCAGAAGCCTCTCTGCAGTCGAGAAGAGTTATTCACAACTTGAAAAGGAAGGTTTATCGGTGGTATTCAGAGTGAAGAATTGCCACCAGTGCCTGCATGGATGACATTTCACCATAAACAATGGGCTTATTCAGTGAGGATAAAGCCATTCTGCCAATAGCATCAGCAAGAATTCAAAATTGGGCTATAGTATTATCTGTATATGAGTATACCTTTATGCACCGTCCTGGTGTGCATATTGCAAATGCGGACGTGCCCAGTGGTCTCCCGTTACCAGATAGTATTGTACATGCTCCTGTGCCACAAGAAGTTGTGCTTGTGCTGAATTTCTTGGATTCTTCACCTGTGTGTGCGAAGCAAATAAGGAATTGGACAAACAGGGATACAATTTTGTTGAAAGACGAAGACCTTGTATTGCAAGAGAGGTCAAATTCACCAGTGTGTGAAGAGGTAAAACCATTCCATGCCCGGAAAACAGAGTTAAGTTGTCAAGATGGAATCTTGATGTAGGGATCAAGAGTCATCGTCCCTTCACAAGGGAGAGAACGACTCTTGACAGAGCTCCAAAGTGCACATCCAGCCACATCGAAGATGAAGATGCTTGTGTGAAGCTATGTCTAGTGGCCAGGCATTGACAGTGACATTGAAAACGTGGCCAAGCACTGACTCCACTGTCAGTAACAACAGAAGTTGCCTGTTTCAGCTCCTCTGCATCCGTGGGAGTGGCCTGGTTGACCCTGGGTTCGAGTACATATCGATTATGTAGGACCATTCCTAGGTACCATGTTTTTATTGATTGTAGATGTGCATTCGAAGTGGATGGATGTGTATGAGGTCAGATCACCAACATCGAGTACAACTATTGAAAAGCTGTGTTAATGTTTTAGTACATAGCCGGCCGGAAGTCACTGTATCAGATAATGGTACAGCTTTTACTAGTACAGAATTTCAGAGATTCATGAGCTTAAATGGAATCAGACTTTTTAAAACAGCACCATATCTTCCCTCATCGAATGGGATGGCGGAAAGAGTTGTGCAAACTTTCAAATCAGGAATGAAGAGGTTTTCCAAAGGTACTCGAGAAACTCGACTTTCCCGCTTTCTTCTCAATTAAGATCCTCAAGCAACTATGGGTTCAACACCGCCTGAGTTATTGATGAAACATCACCCACGTACAAGGTTAAGTCTGGTGTTTCCAAACTTAGAGAGGGAAGTAGAGAAGAATCAGAGTAATTAAAAATTGATTCACAATGTTCATAGCAAAGCTTAAAGATTTACTGTAGGAGATACAGTTTTTATGCAGAATTTTGGAAATGGGCCTTGTTGGGTTCCTGGTACAATTGCGTCTCAAGCTGGTTCCCTGTCCTTCCAGGTGAAAGTTGAAGGGTTCTCAAAATTCCCACATTTTTCATATCATCAACATGGATATGACTTTTGGACTTTTATGGCAGAGGACCCAACCGCTGGGTTAAGTGTAGAACCCTGCAGACAGGAAGCTAGGCCCATGAAGGCCTGGGACTGGACATGCCCAGGCTTGTTGAGTTCAGTGTGGATTGTTGCCTGGAACCAGACAACGAGAGGAGGCAGAATACGCATTCTTCCCTTTAAAACAATCAACCCAGAGAAGGACGTCATCTTACACGAAACTAAAGCCCATCAATATCTTGCATAAATAATCGCAACGAACTACTAAGGCAGGAAGGCAGCAATCAATGCAATTATGCGAACCCATCAATACTCCACACATACAATGGCTTTCAGTTCAAGACTAGTTACGGGGACAGGAAGACAATGATAAACATCATGTGAGCCCATTAAAAACAACGAGACAACAATCACCTTGGGAAGCCCACCAATATCAGACAAATAACTAACCTTGATTTGGATTGAGATAAGAAATTCGAAAAAAGAAACCAGTATAACTGGGCCACCAGTTACGATGGGGAGGAGGGTGAGCAGTTTTGGAGCAGTTTTGCAGAGTTTGAGCAGGGAGAGGTAGCTGAACCAAGCAGAGGGAGGAGATCTGGAGGTTTGTAGGCCCACAGGCAACATCACGGTGAGGGGCACGGGATGGTAGACTCAACCGAAGACAACAAGGCCTTAACCGCAGCCCTCCATGAAGATCGAGCACCCACAACCGTGCCCTCCACCCAACTGAAGAACCTTCGCAGATTCCACAGACCAGGACCATGTGGGGACGGCAGGCCCCAGAGGACACAAAGAGCGTACCCCAAAACTGCAACCGGCTCACAGGGCTGGATTTCAAACTGTCAAGGAACCCTGGGATGGTGAGCATGATCCCTGACCTCTCCTAGTTCAATTTAGTTAGGTTTTGGGGGTGGGACAAGGGTAAGGGGATTAGTAGCGTGATTTTCCCTCATTATGCTGTCTGTTCCCCATTCTTAATCTCAGTGTAATCCTAATGTTATAAGTTCATTTGTGACTTCAATAAACACAGTTTTGTTCTTGCACCAAAACCAGTTGTCTGCTGCACTTTGTCACAACCCCCAAATAAGTCCAAGGTCTAGAACCCGGGGAGTCGGAGTGATTCGAACCGCTCAGAAGTCAGAGGTAAAGCTGACACACACACCACCCCCTACAAAGTGGAACACTGAATTGTTCAACAACATGTGGATCATATTCATGTTAGAGAGACATTTCAACAACCAGTTATTCCACCTGTGATTCATGACGAACCATTAATCCCTGAGGTGACAGATCGGCCTAGAATAAGCATAGCCGATGCCTCTGTAGGGTTCCCAAACCCTGAACTACCACTTTCTAATGATGTACCTGATGCTGCAGTCCCAGGCCATGTCGATCCAGTGGGAGAACCTCAACAGGTAGAGCTACTCTGCTCTAACTGAATAAAGAAACCACCTCAGAGACAATCTTTAATCACCTGATCTGTTGGGTTGTTGTGGATTAAAATGTTCTTTGTGAATAGGAAATGTAAAAAAAAACTAAAGGGGGAGGAAATGTAGTGATTGAAGGTATAACCTTGCCTATTGCTTTTAGGGGTCACTTGATTGTTCTTGTAAACTCCGATGAATGAGCCCTAGGCGGGTAATCTGGGATAGTGGATTTCTAGTCAAGCACTTGGTTCAAGCATGTAGCTCCTGAAAAGGCTCTCTGTAATAAATTTATCTATTTCAAGTAGAAACCTGTCCAGTACGTCACGTCATTACAGACTGGAAGTAATGGAAGGAGAAAGAAACGTGAGAAATCATGCAGCATGCCAGAGAGCATAGCCCAAGATTCTCCTGGTGCAGTACTGGAGACCATGGTGCAGGACGGTCTCAGAAGGAGAGATCCTGCCTCCATCAGGGGTCCAGGAAGTTCTCCAGGCAGCCCCTACAAAAGCAATAGGAGCCATTGCAGTCAATGCCAGCAGCCTGGCACCCAGGATCTGCACTAAGTGTTGCAAGAAGTTTTATGCCCTCACTTGAGTGGTCAAGGTCTCTGAATCTAACTTCAAATCTCATATCCTTACAAGTGCTTTACTCACCGGCCAATAGTCTCTGTGAAACAGAACTCACCTCTCACATTCATAGCCTCACAAGCCAGGCACAGCTGCAAGTTCCACACCCACTTCTCTCAGCTTGCACACACTGCTAGCTATTCAACCATGACAGTCACATCAGCCAAACACCTTGGAACCCCCCTGGCTGACACACTCCCCTCTCTCTTATGGGACAAGGTGGGATATTACCGCAGCCAACAGCATCTAACCATCGGGAGACAGGCACGGCTGCCTGTCCTCACTCCATGGGGCAGCTGGAGCTGCAAATCATTGGAGTGGCCACCGACTAACGCCATGGCTGTGTTTCGGGGTTGACACACTGAAGATAATAGCTTCTTCTGACCTAATCAACCTTCACACGTCACTTCCTCTTCCTCTCCTTCTTAGGCTGTCCCCCGAGACCGAGGATGACTTCCTTCCACTTCGGGGCTGTGGGTCCTGAGGTCCAATGCTAGCTCTGCCCACTCTGCCACAGGTTGGGGCAGGTCATGTTTGATGAGGCGGGCGGGCGGGTGGGATTCTGGGACTATGCTCCCCTCCTTCCATTGCTGCGCTTGGCCTCCAGCTGTGCCTGTCGGAGATGTTCAAAATGTTTCGCTCCTTTGTAGATGCTTCTCCTCCAGTTTGGGTAGGTCTCGAGGAGCAGATTCCCACGGATCGGTGGGGATGATACATTTGCTGAGGGAAGCTTTTGAGGGCGTTCGCTGAAGCGTTTCCTCTGCCCTCCTGGTCACTGCTCACCGTGACGGAGCTCGGAGTAGACACCTTGTCTGGGAATCTCGTGTCAGGCGCGTGGCCCACTTCACTGCTCAGCCCACAATCTCTCCCGATTTACAAGCTGTTGACAATCCTCTTGCCTCCCCCCACACCACCCCCACTTCCCTCAACACAGCCTCACCCTTCCGCCTCACTTTTTCCACGTGGAAATGCCTGTACATTGGCCGGCCTGCCACAGAGCCTCTTGTCACACTCAAGCAGCATGGGCAAACCCGACTCCAACTTGGCACCAGGCCTCACACAGAGCTCGGAGCCCATTCTTTGCAGGGTGCAAGTGGTCACCAACTCCATGGCAGAACTTGTGGACCCAATCAGCAGGCGGTGACTGATGTGCGATGTCTCAGCCTCCAATTCAGAAGCAGCACAAGGTCAGAGAAATTGCAGTGTAAACTCAGATTGAGGTCATGAAATCTCAGTTTGGTGCCAATGGACAGGAATCATTAGCCAGCTATAGAACGGATAGACCTTGTCACCGAGCAACCATTGTGAAATTGTTTTTATTGCTTCATGGGTTGTGGGTGTCTCTGGCATGGCCAAAGCACTAAGTGTTTGTTGCCCATCCCTAATTGCCCTTGAGAGGGTGGTGGTAAGCCACCATCTCTTGTCACTACACCCATATTGCTAGCAAATTCTCTGCAGTAGTTTGGTACAATTGAGAGTCTGGGTAATTCATTTCAGAGGACAGTTAAGGGTCAACCACATTGCTGTGGGTCTGGAGTCACATGTAGGCCAGACCAGGTAAGGATGACAGGCTTCCTTCCCTAAAGGACATTAGTGAACCAGATGGGGCTTTTTTATAATGATAATCAGTGGTTTAATGCTCAGTGTTACTGAGAGTAGCTTTTAATTCCAGATTTGTTAATTGATTTTCAATTGCTCCAGCTGTCACAGTGGGATTTGAGCCATGTCACAAGAGCATTAGCCTGGCTCTCTGGATTACCAGACTGGGTTGTGTGTGTGGGTGGGGGGTGGGATGGGGGGGAGGTAGTGGGGTGGTGGGGGCTAGGGGGGGAGTTAGTTGGGGGGCCCTACATGTGCACAAATCATTTAATGCAACAGGCCAAGTGGTACAAGCAGGTTAATGATGTACACAGCATGCTGGCCTTTACAAATAGCGGATAGAATACAAAAGCTGGGAAGTTATAAAAAATATCTATTAAAACACATGTTCAACCTCAACTGGAGTAATGATGGTTCTCCTGAAATCAAGGCCCTTATTAAATGCATGGTGGCCACTTGCCATTGGAGAAGAATCATTCGCTGGCTATAGAGTGGATAATCCTTGTCACACAGTAGCCACCCTGTGTTTTGATAAGGCAGATGAAAAAGTGGACTGGGACAGAATGAATACATCATGACTGTCTCCAGGAGAGTGGGGATTCACCAGCATGGTGTACTGAGCATGGTCATATACCCACTGCACATTGAATATGTGTGAGATCATGTCATCATCAAAATGCAGTGTCCACAAGACGATAATGGTTCTGGGGAAGCCCACTATGCTGGGAAAGCCATGTGCCTGATCAGCCTGCTACCCTCTGTTCTTAAAGGGACTCTATCACCTCTTGGCTGCAGCAAAGGACAGCCAATTGCGAATGTTAGCTATTTCAGCTTGTTGCAACTGCATGGATCTGGTTGCAAAGAAATCAAAGGTCACAGTCACCATCATAACTGCTGGCAGTGTTGGCTTTACCCTGCTGTGAGGCTGCTGGTCTGCTTCCATGTGGAGCCAGAGTTCAGTGAGTTCCTCCTTTGTCAATCACGGATGCTGAGCACACTGGCCTGGCTTCACTGGAGGCAGTTACACTGCTCCCAGGAAACTCTGACTGGAAAAATCATCCTGCTGAGAGCTCTCCTTCCCCTTCTCCTCTTCCTTCTTTCCCTCATCCTCCTCCTCGCTTACTGGATGTGCTCACTGAATCCCTGTTACAGTGACCCACATGAGTGAGCAAGTGCTCTGTTCAGAACCCTTCACCTGCAGCAGCGCTTGCTGTAGTATTGACCAAACTGTACATAAACTCTCAAAATACCAGCGCTACCACTGTGGCTGTACCTTCACCACAGGGACTGCAGTCATTCAAAAACATGATTGAACAAACCTTCTCAAGAGTAATTAGGGTTGGGTAACAAATGCTGGGCTTGACATTATTGTCTACATCACATTAATGAGAGGACGAAACAGTCATTAGAAATGGAAGACAATGTCAGGCTTGTCACAGGTGAAGAAAATGGGAAGGTTTGTCACTGTGGTAGTCGACATGAACGTTGGTGACTAAGGAAGGCAATTCTCGATCTGCAGCTCCTTGAGCAGTTAGTGCACAGGAACCCATGGATTGGAGGGTCCATGGGATAAGCAGACAGCTTATACCGTCAGTGACTTTCTTCAGCAGCCTGGCATCTAATTCATTAGGTTTTGTAAGTTACTTTCCTCTGGGTTTTGCACCAGCAATCGCCTTCATCAAACTCCATCATCATCCTCCATCATCAACCTCCAACATCAACCTCCATCATCAACCTCCGTCATCAACCTCCAACATCAACCTTCATTATCAAACTCCATCATCAACCTCCATCATCAACCTCCATCATCAACCTCCATCATCAACCTCCATCATCAACCTCCATCATCAACCTCCATCATCAACCTCCATCATCAACCTTCATCATCAAACTCCATCATCAACCTCCATCATCAACCTCCATCATCAACCTCCATCATCAACCTCCATCATCAACCTCCATCATCAACCTTCATCATCAAACTCCATCATCAACCTCCATCATCAACCTCCATCATCAACCTCCATCATCAAACTCAATCATCAACCTCCATCATCAACCTTCATCATCAAACTCCATCATCAACCTCCATCATCAACCACCATCATCGACCTCCATCATCAACCTCCATCATCAACCTCCATCATCAACCTCCAACACCAACCTCCGTCATCAACCTCCATCATCAACCTCCATCATCAACCGCCATTAGTAACCTCCATTTACAACCACCTTCATCAACCTCCATCATCAACCTCCATCATCAACCTCGATCATCAACGACCTTCATCAAACTCCATCATCAACCTCCATCCACAACCTCCATCATCAACCTCCATCATCAACCTCCATCATCAACCTCCATCATCAACCACCAACATCAACCTCCATCAGCAACCTCCATCATCAACCTCCATCATCAACCACCTTCATCAACCTCCATCATCAACCTCCATCATCAACCTCCATCACCAACCAACATCATCAACCTCCATCATCAACCTCCATCATCAACCTCCATCATCAACCTCCATCATCAACCTCCATCATCAACCTTCATCATCAAACTCCATCATCAACCTCCATCATTAACCTCCATCATCAACCTCCATCATCAACCTTCATCATCAACCTCCAACACCAACCTCCATCATCAATCTCCGTCATCAACCTCCAACATCAACTTCCATTAGTAACCTCCATTCGCAACCACCTTCATCAACCTCCTTCATCAACCTCCATCATCAACCTCCATCATCAACCTCCATCATCAACCACCTTCATCAAACTCCATCATCAACCTCCATCCACAACCTCCATCATCAACCTCCATCATCAACCTCCATCATTAACCTCCAACATCAACCTCCATCAGCGACCTCCATCATCAACCACCTTCATCAAACTCTATCATCAACCTCCATCATCAACCTCCATCATTAACCTCCATCATCAACCTCCATTAGCAACTTCCACCATAAACGTTCATCATCAGTCTCCATCATCAACCTCCATCATCAACCCTCATCAGCAACATCCACCATAAATGTTCATCATCAGCCTCCATCATCAGACTACATCATCAACCTCCATCATCTACCTCCATGATTAACCTCCATCATCAACCTCCATCATCTACCTCCATCATCAACCTCCATCATCAACCTCCATCATCAACCTCCATCATCAACCTCCATTCGCAACCTCCAACATCAACCTCCATCAGCAACTTCCACCATAAACGTTCATCATCAGCCTCCATCATCAGACCACATCACCAACCTCCATCATCAACCTAAATCATCATCCACAATCATCAACCTCCATCATCAACCTCCATCAGCAAACTCCATCAGAAACCTCCATCGTCAACCACCTTCATCAAAATCCACCATCATCCTCCGTCATCAACCTCCATCATCAACTTCCATCATCAACCTCCATCATCTACCTCCATCATCAACCTCCATCATCAACCTCCATCACCAACTTCCATCATCAACCTCCATCATCAACCTCCATCATCAAGTGCCATTATCAACCTCCATCATCAACCTCCATCATCAACCTCCATCATCAACCTCCATCATCAACCTCCATCATCAACCTCCAACCTGGATTTGTCCTGCATTTTGTGTACAGGACATACCTGGGCAATTTTTCATATGGCTGGGTAGATGCCAGTGTTGGAGCTGTAGTGGAACAGTTTGGCTAGGGGCGCAGCATGTTCTGGAGCACAAGTCTTCAATAATATTGCCGGAATATTGTCAGGGCCCATAGTCTTTGCAGTATCCAGTGCCTTCAGCTGTTTCTTGATATCACGTGGAGTGAATCGAATTGGATGAAGACTGGCATCTGTGATGATGGGGACCTCCGTGGGAGGTTTGTGCTATGCATGGTCCTGATGTCAACAATGATCTGTAATCTTGTAATTATCTTGTAATTATCTTGTAATTATCTTGTAATGATTGCTTGCTTTCATGGGCGTTGTTGACCGATTAATTTGCACAAGGTCTAGGGTGTTTGCACTATCGAGCTCACCGATTCCTGTCTGCATTTTTCTAATTGTGATTGGGAAATCCTGGAACAACTTTCAACACCCTGTGAATATGGCACTGTAGCTGCTTGGAAATGGGCTTTGTTTTCACTGATCTCAGAAGGTTCAG
The DNA here is from genome assembly GCF_964194155.1 of Cetorhinus maximus. Classification (NCBI taxonomy): domain Eukaryota; kingdom Metazoa; phylum Chordata; class Chondrichthyes; order Lamniformes; family Cetorhinidae; genus Cetorhinus; species Cetorhinus maximus. Next base: position 1,820,150 of record NC_135889.1, on the reverse strand, counting down.
TTCACCTTTTCATTCCTCATTTTCCACTATGACCCTTTGCTTGAAAAGTGCATGAAAGATCACAGAGATGTGTACCCAGAACATAAAGGTGGGGATTGCAACTGCCATAAGTGCGGGAGGTGCAACACTTGCTCATTTATCATTTCCCATCCCACTGTGCAGGTCTCAAAGTGAAGCAATTTTCAACTTAGTGCACTGTATCCACTGCTCCCAAAGTGGTCTCCTCTACATCTTGTAGACCCAACACAGGCTGGACGTTCCTTTGCTGAACTGCTCCACTCAGTCTGCAAGTGTGACCTTGAGTTTCCGAGGGCCCTTTCATGTTAATTCCCTGCCCCACTCCCACTCTGACCTCTCTGTCCTTGGCATCCTACACTGTTTCAACAAAGCAGATGGTAAACTTGAGGAACAGCAAATCCTCTCTCAATCAGACATTTTACAACCTTCCAGGCTCATCATCAATTTCAATAACTTAAGATCATATCCTCTACCCCCATCTCTTCATTCAGGAGCTGTTACAGATGATTCTGCTGTTCCTTTAATCTCTGGTGTCTTTTGCCCCATCACAGACCTTCCCTTTTGCTCTTTCCTTGCCCCTCCCCCCATTTCCCAGCCTCTGTATTTGCTAGAAATGCTCTGCACTAAATTTCGAGTGCCCTCTCCTTGGCACAAACACTCATTGTTAAGCCAGTGGTAACTGCCGCTGGCTTGGACACGTTCCCCAGATGGTAGCCGTATACCCAAAGGTCTCCTGTACTGTGAACTGCCCACTGGCTCACGACCACCTGGGCATCGGTACTTCTGCTACAATGGCACCTGCAAGTGAGATGTGAAGGTGGTGGACATTGTCAATGATAACGGGGAGACAGGCGCTGATGCTGCAGCCTCTGGAGTCTGACTGGTTAGAAGGACATTGGAGGTGATGAGCAGAAACCAAAACCTCAGCTGGCCAAGAAGGGGGCCCAGAGAAAATAGAGACTGGCAAACTGTGCATATTTTCAAGCTCCCTGTCTCCCTCTGAAGCAAATGTGGGAGAGATTGCCATGGCAGTGAGTGGTTCCCCAGCCACAGCAGATGGTGCTTAACACAGAATTGACCATCACAGCACAAACCAGCATCTTACAAGATTTGAAGCTGCCATTGCAACTTGCTAAAAAACTGTTACATTGTAAGTTTCTCCACTTATAATGTAAGGTCATTGGCCCGAAGCCTTAATTCTGACGGGACTTTTTTGGGAGGCGTCCTGCTGCCTCGGGTGAACGTTGGAGGTAAACCCGCTTTGCATTAGGTGTTCCTTACGCCATTTCCCTGTGTGGGGCCTCCCATTGCAATGACGCCTGAGAGCTGCTGCTCCCAAACTGGAGCAGTTACGATCACATCTCGGGGCTGGGCAACACCCTCTTTGTGGTGGCTTCATGTCGGACAATGGCTGCTGCACCTGGGACGCGGCTGCCCTGCTTACGCTTAGTATTTATGGTGCAGGCCCCCGGGGGGTGTGCCCATTGAGGGTTTGTGAAGAGGGATCCAGTCAAATGGGAAGCAGCATATTGCCTTCTGTAGGAAATAAGGAACTGTGTGCGAAATGCAGTTAAAAGGGGCAGAAAGATGAAAACTGGGAGAGCAGAGATTGTGGGTTGGTCTAGGCCATTGCTACTGTCTCAGTTTTGCCAGGCCATGAATGAAGTTGGAGGCCGGAGTTTCTGGGGATTCAGTGCCATCAAGATAGTTGTGAAATAAGCTATGGAGTTCTGCTAAGATGTACTGTTTGGCTCTTTATCATTTTCAGAAACATTGGATAAAATCCAGCTGCTGACAAAAGCGACTCAAGGGCCAAGGCATTAAGTGGGATGTGAGAGGACCTTTGCCTCGAGGCTGGGTTGGGTAAACTGAGATTGCAAATATTTGGTCAGGAAGTGATTCAAGTGTTTTAAATTATTTGAGGCCTATCTTTGCACTATTGACTATTTAAAGTAAAATTTACCTTTTCAGATATCATTTGCCTGTTAATTAGTGTTTGAATTGTGCTGACTGTAGTTGGTTTGTTACAGTAAAAGTTCCAGAAAGTGAAATCTTGTCCATCTGTTTCCTTCCCATTGAATTTGTGGGGATTCCTTCATTTTAAAAAAGTTCTCAGTCACGACGACGATTGTAACAGAGCAGGAACATCAGAGTTAAAAAAGAAGCACAGAGAACGTGGAGAGTAACAAGCAGAGGAGAGAGTAAAAGAGAAGAATGGGAATTAACAGAGGAAAGGGAAATGCAGAGTTCAGGGGGGTTTAGGAAGAGAGGCAGAGAAAGGGGCAGAAAGAAAGCGGATAAAAATGCAGAAGGTAGATACAAACAAAGGGGCAAAATGTTGATAGGAGAAGAGCAATAGATATATGAGGAATGTAACAGAAGGAAAGGAAGAGACTAATGGGTAAATGGGGAGAGTGATAGTGTCATGGAAATGGACAGAGATCAAGAGAAAAACACAGAGAAAAGGGGAGTGTCATAGGCAGAAAGGAAAAGGAGAGAGATAAGCTGGAGTGAGATGGATGTCACTGGGGCTGCATTTCCTGCCTTTTATTCGGAAGGATTGTTCTATCCTCTCTACTGCTGTTTCCTCATGATCGTGAACACAGTTCTCCGAAGGGAGAGCAACAGACAGTGAGAAGAATAAGGAGGGAGAACGACAGAGATTGAGGGGTTGATGAACAGAAACAGCTTTTTCCATTGACTTTTATGAGCTAATTGAAATGTGGATAAACAGCATAGAATTAATAATTTGTCGCTGTAGCATTTCTGGAATGTAGAATGTGAGGGTTGATCAAAAAAACATTGAAACTACATCTAAGGTTGTTTAGGCACACTGTGTCATCTAATTACCCTGTTTACTTACAATCTCAGAAAATTGATCAGCCCACATGAGCTTACCGGCATTTCAAGGATTTTTAAGGGCAGAATTTTGCCCTTGATGGGCGGGCGGGCTGCACTGGCTCGGGGGTGGTCGGGGAGCTGATCACTGCTGCTCAAACAGGCCCTGTGTGAAGGGGGGGGGGTGGGATTCCCCAATTGCCTCGGGGAGATCGCTGAAAGGCTGGCAAATATAAAAAATAGAACAGTAAAAAATTCATTAACATGCACCCCATCTCATGTGAAGATGTCACACGAGATGGGACATGTTAATGAAATAAAAAAAAAACATGAGTAAACAATTTTAAAACCGCTATCAAACCTCATCCCGCCACTGGGTGAGGTTTGTTAAAAAAACACTTACCCGCCTGCCTGTTGGGCCCGTGTGCTCAGCTGAACTTGGCACGGGCCCCTCAAAATCGGCGTCGATTGGCAAGTTAAGGGCCTTAACGAGGCCTTTAATTAATGGCGGGCGCGCTATGCAGCGGGACATGTGCCCGCCGACCGAAATATCATGATGCCGCGCGCTGACATCGGGACGCTTGCACAACGTCAGAGCGCGATGTTTTAAGCGCTGACGCGCGGACTCCGCCCCTGCACGCCATCCAGAAGATTCTACCCAATATATCTATCAGGCCAACTTTAATACAGCATGCCTGTAATATCATACAAGATGACACTAGAGCAGGACAGCACATACATATATTTATCAAAATATAAGGAAGCGCTGGTGAACAAAATTGTTTAATGTTCCCGTGCTAATAATTCGATTGCTTTGAAATCGGGCTGGGGAATTGGGCGTATGATTGACCCTGCACCAGGCTGTTGTGACGCAAAGTCCAGGAACACTTTGTTCTGCAGTATACGAATTATATTGATAGTGGTCTGCACGCCAGCAATGCACAGAACGTGGAGCGGGTGCACATCCCAGCACTGAGCACAAGTTCCACTGAAGGTCGCACGACTTAAAAACTACCCGGCACAGTTTAAAACTACCCTGCACAGTTTAAAACTAAACGGCACAGTTTAAAACTACCCAGCAGAGTTTAAAACTATCCGGCACAGTTTAAAACTACCCGGCACAGTTTAAAACTACTCGGCACAGTTTAAAACTACCCGGCAGAGTTTAAAACTACCCGGCACAGTTTAAAACTACCCGGCACAGTTAAAAACTACCCGGCACAGTTTAAAACTACCCGGCACAGTTTAAAACTACCCGGCACAGTTTAAAACTACCCGGCACAGTTTCAAAATACCCGGCAGAGTTTAAAACTACCCGGCACAGTTTAAAACTACCCGGCACAGTTTAAAACTACCCGGCACAGTTTAAAACTAACCACCACAGTTTAAAACTACCCGACACAGTTTAAAACTACCCGGCACAGTTTAAAACCACCCGGCACAGTTTCAAAATACCCGGCAGAGTTTAAAACTACCCGGCACAGTTTAAAACTACCCGGCACAGTTTAAAACCACCCGGCACAGTTTCAAAATACCCGGCAGAGTTTAAAACTACCCGGCACAGTTTAAAACTACCCGGCAAAGTTTAAAACTACCTGGCAAAGTTTAAAACTACCCGGCACAGTATAAAAGTATCCGGCAAAGTTTAAAACTACCCGGCACAGTTTAAAACTACCCGGCACAGTTTAAAACTACCTGGCACAGTTTAAGACTACCCGGCACAGTTTAAAACTACCCGGCACAGTTTAAGACTACCCGGCACAGTTTAAAACTACCCGAAACAGTTTAAAACTACCCGGCAGAGTTTAAAACTACCCCGCACAGTTGAAAACTACCCAGCACAGTTTAAAACTACCCAGCACAGTTTAAAATTACCCAGCACAGTTTAAAACTACCCGGCACAGTTTAAAACTACCCGGCATAGTTTAAAACTACCCGGCACAGTTTCAAACTACGCGGCACAGTTTAAAACTACCCGGCACAGTTTAAAACTATCCAGCATAGTTTAAAACTACCCGGCACAGTTTAAAACTACCTGGCAAAGTTTAAAACTACCCGGCACAGTTTAAAACTACCCGGCACAGTTTAAAACAACCCTGCACATTTTGTTTTGCTCTGTTTGCCTCTGTTTTGCTCTGCTTGGCTCTGTTTTGCTCTGTTTTCCTCCGTTATGCTCTGTTCGACTCTGTTTGGCTCTATTTGGCTCTGTTTGGCTCTGTCTGGCTCTGTTATGCTCTGTTTGGCTCTGTTTTGCTCTGTTTTGCTCTGTTTGGCACTGTTTGGCTCTGTTTGGCTAGGCTTGGCTCTGTTGTGCTCGGTTTGGCTCTGTTTGGCTCTGTTTGGCTATGTTTTGCTCTGTTTGACTCTATTTGGCTCTGTTCTGATCTGTTTGACTCTGTTTGTCTCTGTCTGACTCTGTTTGGCTCTGTTTGGCTCTGTTAAGCTCTGTTTGGCTCTGTTTGGCTCTGTTTTGCTCTGTTTGGCACTGTTTGGCTCTGTTTGGCTCTGTGGTGCTTTGATTGGCTCAGTTTAGCTCTGTTTGGCTCTGTTTGGCTCTGTTTTGCTCTGTTTGGCTCTGTTTGGCTCTTTTTGGCTCTGTTTTGCTCTGTTTGACTCTGATTGGCTCTGTTTGGCTCTGATTGGTTCTGTTCTGATCTGATTGACTCTGTTTGTCTCTGTTTGGCTCGGTTTGGCTCCGTTGAGCTATGTGTGGCTCTGTTTGGCTCTGTTTGGCTCTGTTTTGCTCTGTTTGGCAATGTTTGGCTCTATTTGGCTCTGTTTAGCTCTGTTTGGCTCTGTTTGGCTCTGTTTGGCTCTGTCTCGCTCTGTCCGGCTCTGTTTGGCTCTGATTGGCTCTGTTTTGCTAAGTTTGGCTCTGTTTGGCTCTTTTTCGCTCTGTTTTACTCTGTTTGGCTCTGTTTTGCTTTGTTTGGCTCTGTTTGGCTCTGTTGTGCTCTGTTTGACTTTGTTCAGTTCTGTTTGGCTCTGTTTGGCTCTGTTTTGCTCTGTTTGGCTCTGTTTTGCTCTGTTTGGCTCTGTTTGGCTCTTTCTGGCTCATTTGGCTTGTTGTGTTCTGTTTGGCTCTGTTTGTCTCTGTCTGGCTCTGTTTGGCTTTGCTTTGCTCTGTTTGGCTCTGCTTTGCTCTGTTTGGCTCTGTTTTGCTCTGTTTGACTCTAATTGGCACTGTTCCGATCTGTTTGACTCTGTTTGTCTCTGTTTGGCTCTTTTTGACTCTGTTTGGCTCTATTGAGCTCTGTTTGGCTCTGTTTTGCTCTGTTTGGCACTGTTTGGCTGTGGTAGGCTCTGTCGCGCTCTGTGGTGCTTTGTTTGGCTCTATTTGGCTCTGTTTGGCTCTGTTTCACTCTGTTTGGCTCTGTTTGGCTCTGTTTGGCTCTGTTTTGCTCTGTTTGACTCTGTTTGGCTCTGTTTGGCTCTGTTTGGCTCTGTTGGGCTCTGCTTGGCTCTGTTTGGCTCAGTCTGTCTCTGTTTTGCTCTGTTTGACTGTGTTTGGCTCTGTTTTGCTCTGTTTGGCACTGTTTTGCGCTGTTTGGCTCTGTTTGGCTCTGTGGTGCTTTGTTTGGCTCTGTTCAGCTCTGTTTGGCTCTGTTTGGCTCTGTTTTGCTCTGTTTGGCTCTGTTTGGCTCTTAATGGCTCTGCTTTGCTCTGTTTCACTCTGTATGGCTCTGTTTGGCTCTGATTGGCTCTGATCTGATCTGTTTGACTCTGTTTGTCTCTGTTTGGCTCTGTTTGGCTCTGTTTGGCTCGGTTGAGCTATGTTTGGCTCTGTTTGGCTCTGTTTTGCTTTGTTTTGCACTGTCTGGATCTTTTTGGCTCTGTTTGGCTCTGTGGTGCTTTGCTTGGCTCTGGTTTGCTCTGTTTGACTCTGTTTGGATCCGTTTGTCTCTGTTTGGTTCTGTTTTGCTCTGTTTGGCTTTGTTTGGCTCTGTTTGGCTCTGTTTGGCTCTGTTTGGCTCTGTTTGGCTCTGTTGTGCTATGTTCGGCTCTGTTTGGCTACGTTTGGCTCTGTTGAGCTCTGTTTGGCTCTGTTTGGCTCTGTTTGGCTTGTTGTGTTCTGTTTGGCTCTGTTTGTCTCTGTTTGGCTCTGTTTGGCTCTGTTTGGCTCTGCTTTGCTCTGTTTGGCTCTGCTTTGCTCTGTTTGGCACTGTTTGGCTATGGTAGGCTCTGTCTGGCTCTGTGGTGCTTTGTTTGGCTCTGTATGGCTCTGTTTGGCTCTGTTTCACTCTGCTTGGCTCTGTTTGGCTCTGTTTTGCTCGGTTTGACTCTGTTTGGCTCCGTTTGGCTCTGTTTTGCTCTTTTTGGCTCTGGTTGACTCTGTTTGGCTCTGTTTGGCTCTATTTGGCTCTGTTTGGCTCTGTTCGGCTCTGTTTTGCTCTGTTTGGCTCTGTCTGTCTCTGTTTTGCTCTGTTTGACTCTGTTTGGCTCTGTTTTGCTCTGTTTGGCACTGTTTTGCGCTGTTTGGCTCTGTTTGCCTCTGTGGTGCTTTGTTTGGCTCTGTTGAGCTCTGTTTGGCTCTGTTTGGCTCTGTTGTGCTCTGTTTTGCTCTGTTTGGCTATTTTTGGTTCTGTTTTGCTCTGTTTGACTCTGTTTGGCTCTTATTGGATCTGAACTGATCTGTCTGACTCTGTTTGTCTCTGTTTGGTTCTGTTAGGGTCTGTTTGGCTCTGTTGAGCTATGTTTGGCTCTGTTTGGCTCTGTTTGGCTCTGTTTTGCACTGTTTGATTCTTGTTGGCTCTGTTTGTCTCTGTGGTGCTTTGCTTGGCTCTGGTTTGCTCTGTTTGACTCTGTTTGGCTCCCTTTGGCTCTGTTTGGCTCTGTTTTCCTCTGTTTGGCATTGTTTGGCTCTGTTTGGCTCTTTTGGCTCTGTTGTGCTTTGATCGGCTCTGTTTGGCTCCGTCTAGCTCTGTTGTGCTCTGTTTGCCTCTGTTTGGCTCTGGCTGGCTCTGCTTGGTTCTGTTTTGCTCTGCTTGGCTCAGTTTGGCTCAGTTTTGATCTGTTTGGTTCTGCTTTGCTCTGTTTCGCTCTGTTTTGCTCTGTTTGGCTCTGTTTTGCTCTGTTCCACTCTGTTTGGCTCTGGTTGGCTCTGTTTGTCTATGTTTAGATCTGTTTGGCTCTGTGGTGCTTTGTTTGGCTCTGTTTGGCTCTGTTTGGCTCTGTATGTCTCTGTTTTGCTCTGTTTAACTCTGTTTGGCTCTCTTTGGCTCTGTTTGGCTCTGTTCCGATCTGTTTGACTCTTTTTGTCACTGTTTGGCTCTGTTTGGCTCTGTCTGGCTCTGTTCAGCTATGTTCGGCTCTCTTTGGCTCTGTGTTGCTCTGTTTGGCACTGTTTGGCTCTCTTTTGCTCTGTTTGGCTCTGTTTTGCTCTATTTGGAACGGTATGGCTCTGTTTGGCTGTGTTTAGCTCTGTTTTGCTCTGTTTGCATCTGTTTGGCTCTGTTTGCCTCTGTTTTGCTCTGTTTGATTCTGGTTGGCTCAGTTTGGCTCTCTTTGGCTCTGTTCTGCTCTGTTTGGCTCTAATTGCCTCTGTTCGGCTCTCTGTGGCTCTGTTTGGCTCAGTGGTGCTTTGTTTGGCTCTGTTTGGCTCTGTGTCGCTCTGTTTGGCTCTTTGTGGCTCTGTTTTGCTCGGGTTGACTCTGTATGGCTCTGTTTGGCTCTGTTTTGCTCTGTTTGCCTCTGTTTTGCTCTGCTTTGCTCTGTTTGGCTCTGTTTTGCTCTTTTTGGCTCTGGTTGACTCTGTTTGGCTCTGTTTGGCTCTATTTGGCTCTGTTTGTCTCTGCTGGGCTCTGTTTGGCTCTGCTTGGCTCTGTCTGTCTCTGTTTTGCTCTGTTTGACTCTGTTTGGCTCTGTTTTGCTCTGTTTGGCACTGTTTTGCGCTGTCTGGCTGTGTTTGGCTCTGTTTGGCTCTGTGGTGCTTTGTTTGGCTCTGCTCAGCTCTGTTTGGCTCTGTTTTGCTCTGTTTGGCTCTATTTGGCTCATCTTGGCTCTGCTTTGCTCTGTTTGACTCTGTATGGCTCTGTTTGGCTCTGATTGGCTCTGTTTTGCTCTGTTTGGCTTTGTTTAGCTCTGTTTGGCTCTGTTTGGCTCTGTTTGGCTCTGTTGTGCTTTGTCCGGCTCTGTTTTGCTCCGTTTGGCTCTGTTGAGCTCTGTTTGGCTCTGTTTGGCTCTGTTTGGCTCTGTTTGGCTTGTTGTGTTCTGTTTGGCTCTGTTTGTCTCTGTCTGGCTCTGTTTGGCTCTGTTTGGCTCTGCTTTGCTCTGTTTGGCTCTGTTTTGCTCTGTTCGACTCTATTAGGCACTGTTCAGTTCTGTTTGACTCTGTTTGGCTCTGTTGAGCTCTGTTTGACTCTGTTTGGCTCTGTTTGGCTCTGCTTGCTCTGTTTGGCACTGATTGGCTCTGGTAGGCTCTGTCTGGCTCTGTGGTGCTTTGTTTGGCTCTGTATGGCTCTGTTTGGCTCTGTTTCACTCTGCTTGGCTCTGTTTGGCTCTGTTTTGCTCTGTTTGACTCTGTGTGGCTCCGTTTGGCTCTGTTTTGCTCTTTGTGGCTCTGGTTGACTCTGTTTTGCTCTGTTTGGCTCTGTCTGTCTCCGTTTTGCTCTGTTTGACTCTGTTTGGCTCTATTTTGCTCTGTCTGGCACTGTTTTGCGCTGTTTGGCTCTGTTTGGCTCTGTGGTGCTTTGTTTGGCTCTGTTCAGCTCTGTTTGGCTCTGTTGTGCTGTTTTGCTCTGTTTGGCTATTTCTGGCTCTGTTTTGCTCTGTTTGACTCTGTTTGGCTCTTATTGGCTCTGAACTGATCTGTCTGACTCTGTTTGTCTCTATTTGGCTCTGTTAGGGTCTGTTTGGCTCTGTTGAGCTATGTTTGGCTCTGTTTGGCTCTGTTTGGCTCTGTTTTGCTCTGTTTTGCACAGTTTGGTTCTTGTTGGCTCTGTTTGGCTCTGTGGTGCTTTGCTTGGCTCTGGTTGGCTCTGTTTGGCTATGTTTAGATCTGTTTGGCTCTGTGGTGCTTTGTTTGGCTCTGTTTGGCTCTGTTTGTCTCTGTTCTGCTCTGTTTAACTCTGTTTGGCTCTGTGTGGCTCTGTTTGGCTCTGTTCCGATTTGTTTGACTCTTTTTGTCACTGTTTGGCTCTGTTTGGCTCTGTCTGGCTCTGTTCAGCTATGTTCGGCTCTCTTTGGCTCTGTTTGGCTCTGTGTTGCTCTGTTTGGTACTGTTTGGCTCTCTTTTGCTCTGTTTGGCTCTGTTTGGTTCTGTTTTGCTCTATTTGGATCGATATGGCTCTGTCTGGCTGTGTTTGGCTCTGTTTTGCTCTGTTTGCATCTGTTTGGCTCTGTTTGCCTCTGTTTTGCTCTGATTGATTCTGGTTGGCTCAGTTTGGCTCTGTTTGGCTCTGTTTTGCTATGTTTGGCTCTGTTTTGCTCTGTTTGGCTCTAATTGCCTCTGTTCGGCTCTCTGTGGCTCTCTTTGGCTCAGTGGTGCTTTGTTTGGCTCTGTTTGGCTCTGTGTCGCTCTGTTTGGCTCTTTGTGGCTCTGTTTTGCTCGGGTTGACTCTGTATGGCTCTGTTTGGCTCTGTTTTGCTCTATTTGGAATGGTATGGCTCTGTTTGGCTGTGTTTGGCTCTGTATTGCTCTGTTTACCTCTGTTTGGCTCTGTTTGCCTCTGTTTTGCTCTGTTTGATTTTGGTTGGCTCAGTGTGGCTCTGTTTGGCTCTGTTTTGCTCTTTTTGGCTCTAATTGCCTCTGTTCGGCTCTCTGTGGCTCTGTTTGGTTCAGTGGTGCTTTGTTTGGCTCTGATTGGCTCTGTGTCGCTCTGTTTGGCTCTTTGTGGCTCTGTTTTGCTCGGGTTGACTCTGTATGGCTCTGTTTGGCTCTGTTTTGCTCTGTTTGCCTCTGTTTTGCTCTGCTTGGCTCTGTTTGGCTCCGTTTTGATCTGTTTGGTTCTGCTTTGCTCTGTTTCGCTCTGTTTTGCTCTGTTAGGCGCTGTTTTGCTCTGTTCGACTCTGTTTGGCTCTGTTTGGCTCTGTTTGGCTCTGTTTGGCTCTGACTGGCTCTGTTTGGCTCTGTTTGGCTCTGTTTCACTCTGTCTGGCTCTGTTTGGCTCTTTTTGGCTCTCTTTGTCTCTGTTTGGCTCTGTTGTGCTCTGTTTGGCTCTGTTTGGCTCTGTGGTGCTTTGTTTGTCTCTGTTTAGCTCTGTTTTGCTCTGTTTGGCTCTGTTTGGATCTGTTTGGCTAGGCTTGGCTCTCTTGTGCTCTGTTTAGCTCTGTTCTGCTCTGTTTGGCTATGTTTTGCTCTGTTTGATTCTGTGTGGCTCTGATCTGATCTGTTTGACTCTGTTTCTCTCTGTTTGGCTCTGTTTGGCTCTGTGGAGCTCTGTTTGGCTCTGTTCGGCTTTGTTTTGCTATGTTTGGCACTGTTTGGCTTTGTTTGGCTCTGTTTGGCTCTGTGGTGCTTTGTTGGACTCTGTTTGCTCTGTTTGGCTCTGTTTGGCTCTGTTGAGCTCTGTTTGGCTCTGTTTGGCTCTGTTTTGCAATGTTTGGCACTGTTTGGCTCTTTCTGGCTCTGTTTGGCTCTGCTTTGCTTTGTTTGGATCTGTTTGGCTCTGTTTGGCTCTGTTTGGCTCTGTTGTGCTTTGTTCTGCTCTGTTTGGCTCCGTTGGGCTCTGTTGTGACCTCGTTGGCTCTGTTTGGCTCTGTTTGGCTCGTTTTGATTCTGTTTGGCTCAGTTTGGCTCTGTTTGGCTCTGTACTGCTCTGTTTGGCTCTGTGTGGCTCTGTTTGGCTCTGTCTGGCTCTGTTTGGCTCTGTTTTGCTCTATTTGACTCTGTTTGGCTCTGTTCTGATCTGTTTGACTTTTTCTGTACCTGTTTAGCTCCTTTTTTCTCTGTTTGGCTCTGTGGAGCTCAGTTTGGCTCTGTTTTGCTTTGTTTGGCTCTGTTTGGCTCTGTTTGGCTCTGTTATGGTCTGTTTGAATCTGTTTGGCTCTGTTTGGCTCTGCTTTGCTCTTTATGGCTCTGGTTGACTCTGTTTGTCTCTCTTTGGCTCTATTTGGCTCTGTTTGGCTCTGTTTGGCTCTGTTTGGCTCTGTTTGGCACTGTTTGGCTCTGTTTTGCTCTGTTTGGCACTGTTGTGCACTGTTTGGCTCTGTTTGGCTCTGTGGTGCTTTGTTTGGCTCTGTTTTGCTCTGTTTGACTCTGTTTGGCTCTGTTTGGCTCTGATTGGCTCTGATCTGATCTGTTTGACTCTGTTTGTCTCTGTTTGGCTCTGTTCTGCTCTGTTTTGCACTGTTTGGTTCTTTCTGGCTCTGTTTGGCTCTGTGGTACTTTGCTTGGCTCTGGTTTGCTCTGTTTGACTCTGTTTGGCTCTGTTTGGCTCTGTTTGGCTCTGTTTGGCTCTGTTGTGCTTTGTTCAGCTCTGTTTGGCTCCGTTTGGCTCTGTTGTGATATCTTTGGCTCTCTTTGGCTCGGTTTGACTCTGTTTGGCTCTGTTTGGCTCTATTTGGCTCTGTACTGCTCTGTTTGGCTCTGTGTGGCTCTGTTTGGCTCTGTCTGGCTCTGTTTGGCTCTGTGTTGCTCTATTTGACTCTGTTTGGCTCTGTTCTGATCTGTTTGACTCTTTCTGTCCCTGTTTAGCTCCTTTTTTCTATGTTTGGCTCTGTGGAGCTCAGTTTGGCTCTGTGGTGCTTTGTTTGGCTCTGTTTGGCCTGGTTTCACTCTGTTTGGCTCTGTTTGGCTCTGTTTGGCTCTGCTTTGCTCTTTTTGGCTCTGTTTGACTCTGTTTGTCACTCTTTGGCTCTTTTTGGCTCAGTTTGGCTCTGTTTGTCTCTCTTTGGCTCTATTTGGCTCTGTTTGGCTCTGTTCTGATCTGTTTGACTTTTTCTGTACCTGTTTAGCTCCTTTTTTCTCTGTTTGGCTCTGTGGAGCTCAGTTTGGCTCTGTTTTGCTTTGTTTGGCTCTGTTTGGCTCTGTTTGGCTCTGTTATGGTCTGTTTGACTCTGTTTGGCTCTGTTTGGCTCTGCTTTGCTCTTTATGGCTCTGGTTGACTCTGTTTGTCTCTCTTTGACTCTATTTGGCTCTGTTTGGCTCTGTTTGGCTCTGTTTGGCACTGTTTGGCTCTGTTTTGCTCTGTTTGGCACTGTTGTGCACTGTTTGGCTCTGTTTGGCTCTGTGGTGCTTTGTTTGGCTCTGTTTTGCTCTGTTTGGATCTGTTTGGCTCTGTTTTGCTCTGTATGGCTCTGTTTGGCTCTTTTTGGCTCTGTTTTGCTCTGTTTGACTCTGTTTGGCTCTGTTTGGCTCTGATTGGCTCTGATCTGATCTGTTTGACTCTGTTTGTCTCTGTTTGGCTCTGTTCTGCTCTGTTTTGCACTGTTTGGTTCTTTCTGGCTCTGTTTGGCTCTGTGGTGCTTTGCTTGGCTCTGGTTTGCTCTGTTTGACTCTGTTTGGCTCTGTTTGGCTCTGTTGTGCTTTGTTCAGCTCTGTTTGGCTCCGTTTGTCTCTGTTGTGATCTCTTTGGCTCTGTTTGGCTCGGTTTGACTCTGTTTGGCTCTGTTTGGCTCTGTACTGCTCTGTTTGGATCTGTGTGGCTCTGTTTGGCTCTGTCTGGCTCTGCTTGGCTCTGTGTTGCTCTATTTGACTCTGTTTGGCTCTGTTCTGATCTGTTTGACTCTTTCTGTCCCTGTTTAGCTCCTTTTTTCTATGTTTGGCTCTGTGGAGCTCAGTTTGGCTCTGTGGTGCTTCGTTTGGCTCTGTTTGGCCTGGTTTCACTCTGTTTGGCTCTGTTTGGCTCTGCTTTGCTCTTTTTGGCTCTGGTTGACTCTGTTTGACACTCTTTGGCTCTATTTGGCTCAGTTTGGCTCTGTTTGTCACTCTTTGGCTCTATTTGGCTCTGTTTGGCTCTGTTTGGCTCTGTCTGTCTCTGTTTTGCTCTGTTTGACTCTGTTTGGCTCTGTTTTGCTCTGTTTGGCACTGCTGTGCACTGTTTGGCTCTGTTTGGCTCTGTGGTGCTTTGTTTGGCTCTGTTTTGCTCTGTTTCGCTCTGTTTGGCTCTGTTTTGCTCTGTTTGGCTCTTTTTGTCTCTGTTTTGCTCTGTTTGACTCTGTTTGGCTCTGATTGGCTCTGATCTGATCTGTTTGACTCTGTTTGTCTCTGTTTGGCTCTGTTCTGCTCTGTTTTGCACTGTTTGGTTCTTTTTGGATCTGTTAGGCTCTGTGGTGCTTTGCTTGGCTCTGGTTTGCTCTGTTTGACTCTGTTTGGCTCCGTTTGGCTCTGTTAGGCTCCGTTTTGCTCTTTTTGGCTCCGGTTGACTCACTTTGGCTCTGTTTGGCTCTATTTGGCTCTGTTTGGCTCTGTTG